>NC_048422.1:6605203-6606342 GCF_013103735.1 Etheostoma cragini
ACCCCCACACACACACACACACACACACACACACACACACACACACACAGACACGCTGATGTTGTGGGAGGATGTTATTGATCCATGTTTAAGAGAAGAAACAGGAATGTTTTCAGGAAATTGTCAGTGAACGTTGCATTGCTGTCGGTCTCCTCAGCCCTGTATTTAAGATATTGATATTAATATTGTTTCTGATCAGGATACTAGTCTTTGAATATTTTCTAAAATATCAATAATATAAGATTAACTGCCACCAGGTTCAGTTTCATCTCTCATAGTCCATACTGACCTGTCAGTGTTAATAATTTATATCTGTGGTGCTTTATTTAGTTTTTATTTGTTTCAATGCATTATTGGAATCCTGGCCATGAGCTTTACTACTAATAATGCCTGCTGGGCTTCCTCATGTTCCTGGGCTTTTGTGTGGTAAAAAAAGAGAAAACATTGTGCTAGATTTTATTTACTTTCTCAATTGAGCAGGTGTGTTAAATATATATCTAGGTATGTTTTGTAAAAATGTGTGTCGCCTTTGAATAAACTTTGGCATCTCTGTCGTTTTGGAACATGGAGTAAAGCATGTCTTTTGAGGGGGATATATGTAAAGAGATGACTCCTCTCAACAAACAAACAGCATTAAAAAACGGCAGAGAAAAAAGAAAAAGGAAAAGGCGCTTGCTCTGGAGCTGGTGCTGCACCTTGGACCAGTCGGGGATGCAAATGATGCACCTTAACGCCATCAGGTACTGGAGTTGACAGAAAATAATGAGAACTCGCTGAATCTTTTATAAGGTTAACACTCACATTTCCCAGTCAGCTGTCACACAAGAAAGAATTTAGCACATGCATGCGGGCGAAATAAACCTTCATCGTCTCATTAATGCTGACAGGGCCCTGGACCGGCAGCTCCAAGCGCCAGCGCCGCCACCACCTTCGTTTTGTGTCGGTAATTTGCAGCGGAGACAGACCCCCTTCTCCTGGAGAGAAAGTGGAAAGGAGGAGGAGAGGAAGAAGGAGGAGGAGGATGAGGGAGACATTAAGGAGTAAAGCAAGAGTGAGAGGGAAAGAGGGGAATGGTTGAGGATCGTGGAGCGAGTGCAGAGGAGGAAAGGGAGGGAAGGTGGGCCTGGGGGGGGGGGGGG
>NC_048422.1:6606352-6609120 GCF_013103735.1 Etheostoma cragini
GATGGCTAGCGCGCCAGGAGTCTGATTCTCCCCTAATTGGAAGCATTGGGCATTGTCAACGGAGGATTTTCAGCTGCTCGCTGACAGGTAGAGCCGTCAGAATGATAGCCCACTTGTCAGCGCAAAAGACCAATAAAAACAAACCACTTTTGATTTAATTGGAGGCCTAACCGTGCATGTGTGTGCGTGTGTGTGTGTTTGTGTGTGTGTTGCCTGGGGCCAGGGGAAGGTGGGAGGAGGTGTATGGATGACTGGAGGCATCTGTGTGTGTGTGAAGGAAATCATCACTCTAGCCATCAATGTGCTCACCCAGCCTCCATCTTTGCCATCACTCCTGGTCTTCCCTCTCATCTGGCGGCTCTTTGGAGGGGGGGGGGGGCAGTGGTCACCGGCTGCCCGTTGTGAGAGGGTTTCAGGGGAGCCAGGTTTTGATACTGTCCCCGGAGGGTTTTCCGAGCAGCAACATCAAAGAAGAGACCAGTTTCTCCCTCTTCCTAATCTTTCCCCTTCTCTTCATCCTCCATCAACAGAGTTGGGTTCTTGCTGCAGATGCCATCATTTCAAAAGAGGACGAGCAATGTTTGACATCTCTTGTGCTCCTCCGTCGACTGAGACTGGAGGAAACGGTGAATCCTAAACTTAATCTGTCCATGAGAGAAAATGTCTCAGTGAAGCGACTGTGTAGTCTCTATAGTCTGCTTTCTCTCCATGTGCTCGTTAAAGATGTATCTGCTGAATGTTGGTGAATATGAAAATAATTGATGTTAAAGTGGAAATGGAATATCAGGCAGAAAGCAGGTCCGGGTTCAGGAGTAGTTCATTTTATCTGTATCCAGCTTTCAAATTATTTCTCAAATTGGTAGCCAGTCTTTTTTTGGGGGGGCTTTTCCACCTTTAATGGACAGGACAGCTAGGTGAGAAAGAGGGAAGACACGCAGGAAATCGTCACAGGTCAGACTCGAACCCTGGACCTCTGCGTCGAGGCGTAAACCTCTATGTATGTGTGAAAGTCAAAGCAAAAGGGTTTTGGAAAAGGTTGACGTTGACGGGCCTGCACAGAGCCCAGACGTTAACCTGATCCAACACCTGTGGGATGAACTGGATCACTGACTGTGAGCCTTTATCAACCAACATCAGTGGCCCTGTTCAGACCTGGCACTAGCAGGAGTCTTGGGTGATCAGAGCGCAAGTAGACAGCTCTAAGTGCAGGTGTGAACGCACCCAAGATGCGTTGAGGACGCATTCAGATCCAATCGCTTGGACCATATTTGGAGTTGGTCTGGGCCACATATTGGCACTTTCTGTGTATGTGGCGTCCACTGTGTAACTGTAGCAAACCAAGGCGGACAAACTGGTTTTGTCCAGGACATCTGGAAAAATATTAAGATTAAACATGGAAAGATGAATAGTTGGACTCCAGAATTTGATAAGTCTATGTACTTTTGGAACTGGATCCACATTAGTACTGGGTTAATTGACAGTTTTCAACGGTGGAGATCTCATGTAGCTCATTAACACCTCACATATGGATTCCCATGGGGCCACTTACACTCTAGTAAATATTTGTATTCGTGGTGCTGTATTGTGTTGTGTGGATTGTCAGTGTCAACCACATGTCAAGTGACTATGAAATGTCTTCATCCGTTAATGAAACTATACTGTCCAGATGGCATCATGTTTTGGGTCTCATTGTATAAAACGTGTAGCACTTTTCATAGTTTTAAAGATTGATCTAGCTAGTTTCATGTTCTATTCAAAACACTAACAGTCACTGAGCACTTAGACAAGAGTGATTCACTTTCCCCGATTTGGCTAGGAGACACTAACGCAGCATTTCATGGTCAAACTAAGAATCATAGTGGTCGGGCTTTCCTCATTTACTGTTCATCCATAAACCTATGAAAAGTAATGCACTGTCATTTAAATGTAATCCAAGTATTTATTACTGCAAGCCCCACAGTGACGTTTGTTGTAAGGCATGGACTTAGTATCTGTAGTAATAATGGCCGGAGCAAAGAAGGCAATCAGGAGACATAGTCTAAGAGTCCTAGGGGACTGGGGTTTGTGTCCCGGAGGTGCTTACTATAACCCAAACCAAGTCGTTTTGGGTCCCTAAACTTAACCATAACAGTGATGGTAACGTACTGTTTACCTGTCATATTTTGTAAGATATCATACAAATTGTATTTGTAAAATATACAAACACGTTAATGAGAATAAGTTGTAGTGGGCCGCATTCAGTTTGTTGTATTAAACTTAAAAAAAAAATTTTAGATTATTTTTTTGGGGCATTTTAGGCATTTATTTCTACAGGATCTATGAAGACATGAAATGGGATTTGGGGGGGGGGAGGATGACAAGCAGTAAAGGGCTGCAGGTCGGAGTTGAACCCGCAGCCGCTGCGTCGCGGAGTAAACCTCTATACATGTGCCGTACGCCTGCTCTACCAACTGACCTAACCCAGCCTCACAAAGACCACAATTAATGAGTAGTTATAATAATTAGGATGCCTTAGTTGGCTCTCTTGACTAATGTGTGTGTATTTCCTAATTGCAGGTCCACACAGGCATCTGAATGTGCACCTAGCCACCCTGCGCTGTCGGCCCTGGCGTGCATGCCCCTTGCAGCCAGTGTTTTATTATTCTTGACAGAGTTCAACGAACACATCTGGTCAGAGGATAAGAGGGGATGGAGGGACGGTGCCAAGGGGCGGCGAGGTGAGTGAGGAGCCAATGGGGGGGGGGGGGGGGGGGGGGGGGGGGGGGGGG
>NC_048422.1:6609130-6612084 GCF_013103735.1 Etheostoma cragini
GGGGAGGACGAGGGCCTACAACCATCCATCATAACCGGCCCTCATGAGGAATGCCAGCTCCTTCAAACTAGGGCCAACCCTACTTTTGGTGACCTTTGACCTCTTGGGCCTAAACCAAGAAGATGATTAGAGCCATCAGGAATGAGATGGAGGGGATCTGGCTTTAAGTGGTTAGGGTTAGGTATTTTAATTAGCAGTAGGGCTTCATCTGATTATTATTTTAATTACCTATTAGTCCAATTGTTTCCCATGCAGGAATTCCATCCCAGCTGTTCTAATGCCTTAAAACAGCACATGAATGTTATGTTTAAATAGCACAAGCAGCTGTGTGAATTCGGACTCGTCTGTCAGCTAAGGCAGAAGGAGTAGGACGTAGCTGTACAACCACAAAACCTTGTTGTGGAGGAGCTTGGGATTGTTTATGGGATGACAGAAGTTGTGACTTGGATAAAAAACTGTTTGTTTTCTGTTTCCTTTAACACTCGTCGTTGGTTTCTTCCAAACCAAATTGTTTCCAGTTGACGATGAACGTTTCCTAACTATAACACAGTACATACTTTAAGCCAAACCATGATGTTTCCCTTAACCCAATGAATAACTTGTTTCCTTAGATAAACATAACCAAGAACCAGATCAGTAAACACTAATTTGAATAGTTTTGTTGCAGTTACTTGGCAGTAAGGATGAACTTTTAATAGTTATATGATTACTTTTTTCATTAACAAGTAGTGTCAGAGACGTTTCAGTTATTAATCCTAGTGCTAGTCCTTTGTTACTTTACTATTTGAGGGCCGGTTTGTTTGCTGTCTCAACAGTGCATGGATGGATGGATGATATCATCTCTCTGCGTTTAGGGGACAGACTGCAGTGGGACGGGCAGGAGGTGGGTGGGGAGGCAGTTAGCCAGAGGAGAAATGTGCCTGCCCGTAATTGAAAAGTACGTGAGTAGTTAGCTGCCAGGTAGCCAGTGTTAGCTTTGGTTGTTGAAGCTTGTTTTGTTTTTTACATTGTGTGGATGCCGTCTTGGCAAAAAGTAGTCCTAGAAACACTTACTGTAGCAGGAACTACCACAGTGGCAGTTTGAGTTCTTTGCCAGCGTTTAATGTCTTTTTGAGGCCAGATGTTGTCAACGCAAGGGTTTTACCACTCCCACTTTACACCCCTGACCTGATGACATACAGGTCAGCTGAAGACATGAACGGGGAGAGAGGGGGAATGACATGCAGCAAAGGGTTGGAGTCAAAACTGTGGCCAATGCATCAAGGAGTGCACCTCTGTATTTGGGCGCCTGCTTTCCCAGGTGAGCTACACAGGCGCCCAGGTGTGTAGTTGATATCAAGATGAAGGCAGAGTTGGAATATGGGTGTGGTTTGAGAAAGGGTGCTGGAAGTAGGGAAGGGGCTGCTGGCACTTTATGCCCCTGGACTGGTGTCATCCCATCACAAAATGCTCTATAGTTACTACTGTGGAAGCCTGTTGTTAGTTAAGGGAATGAATTTACTTTTTCAATATGTACTTGGGAACGTTTTTCCTGGCCAACACTTCCAACCAAAAACTTTGGAAGGCAACATATTTTGTTGTTTTAGTTTAGAGGACCTGTTGGCCAATATGATACCCGCTGTGTGATACTTTTTGATTGTTTGTTTTGAAGAAGATACACACATTTTTCTACAAAACCCTATTTTTATCTGTCAAAAAAAGCCAGACGTCTTCATCCATCTGTCTTTGTCCGCTTATCCTGTGTCGGATCGCAGGTGGAGAAGCTCTAGCAGGGAAGCCCAAACTTCTCTTTCCCGAGCCACATTAACCAGCTCCGACTGGGGGATCCCGAGGCGTTCCCAGGCCAGGTAGGAGATATAATCCCTCCACTTAGTCCTGGGTCTTCCCCGAGGCCTCCTCCCAGCTGACGTCTTTTGTTCAAAATGTCACGGTTGTCGTAACACAAACAGCTGTGCAGGCACATCTAAATAAAATACAATCTAAATAGCAAAACTTTGATTTTAATCACAATTAATACACTGCTAATAAAATATAAAGTAATCAAGAATCTGACAAAAGACTGAATGCTTAGTATTTAGTAAGTATGCCTACTTTGCAACTAACTCTCACTATTGATCAATCTGTCAAATAGTTTCTACTTCTATATATAGTAATGTGGGAAGGTGAATATGCCCATCAAAGGTTTACGTGGCCTAGAGCGCTTCTTCAAATGGCTTGTTTTCAATTATAATGACGTGAAACAGAAAAGTAGAAATATTTCCATTTGATAAAATGCACCCAGTGAATGGTGCATTTAAGCAGCCAAACCAGCACAAAACAAGAGCAGTTTTCCCACCGCACAAGGTGTTATAGTTCAATGTTAACCTGTCATGGAGACTCCCCCTGAGTGATGATGTATCGGTGGGCTCACATTGGGCGGGGGGTCCCCTGCAGCTGCCACAGGGAGACACACACAAGCTGGTGGACAGTGTGGAGACTTCCCCTCTAGCTCCTGTAGCTCCAGAGGGGGCACAGGGTCCAGGTCCGCCCCCTACCCTCTACCCTGCCAGGGGAGGCCGAGGTAGCCCAGGCCCTTGGCCTTCTACCTCCATGTGGGGAAGTGAGGGCATGAAAGAGGCCGTGCTTACGTCCATTAATCACATTATCAGTCTCGCTCAGGACACACATGCTTACACACATAGGCAAGAGTTATGCAAATGGCCTTGGCCCCTGTGTAGGCCTTCTACTTATTTTTATCATCCATTTCTTTAAATTTTTGGGATAAATCTGTTCATTGTTTACTCAAAACATTGAAAAATGGTTTGAATGAAATTGTGTTGTGATGACGTAATTATATCGTGCTATTGTATTTGCAAAATGTGGCTGAAGTCTGAGGTGGAATTCACACATTTTTTGCTCCTAAACTTAACTGAGCAGTTGTTACTGAAAAAAATGTACACACACACACACACACA
>NC_048422.1:6612276-6618497 GCF_013103735.1 Etheostoma cragini
CCCCCCCCCCCCCCCCCCCCCCCCCCCCCCCCCCCCCCCCCCCCCCCCCCCCCCCCCCCCCCCCGCCCTCACCCCTCCCGCAGTGACTTTTATTGCTTCATTAGTATGCTCCACATGCTCCGTTGCACACCCACGCTCCGCGAGCCTTCAAACCCTAACAACTTTTGGCAGATCAGTGTGTGATGAGGGGATGATGAGGGGACTCTTTGTGCTAAAAGCCCACCTACCTGGCGATGTGGCCCATTTTTGTCCGAGTGTGCGCCTAACCTAGTGATGCAGAAAGTAGGGGAAACAGCTGGGCGAGTTGGTGTGGAGGGTTTTTTGGGTGCCACACCTGAAAACTCACAGCAGATGAGATGATATCCAGCCAAGGGCTGAGTAATATTTGTGTTTCAGTACCATTGTCAATATGATACCCGAGATTTGGCGCTAATACCTTAGTTTGAGGAATAGTTTTTTAAGTCGTTCTTATTCATTCTTTTTTTTTATTCAACACTTCACAATTCAACAAGAAACCTCTTTACTGACCTGCATGTTTTTTAAGTTATAGTAAAGATGACAAATTTTCCCAAAACACCAAATTCTTCAGGGTGAATTTTGGGGAAATTATGCTTTCTGGTTCCAATACTGAATTCAGTCTAAACATCAGCTTTAATGAAGAGTTGTAACAAGCTGATACACAATACTTGTCATACAAGGCAGACAGTCAGGGTAGAACCAGATTTTTTTTCAATCCTTTAAAGCTTTTAAGGACAAAAAAATTTGAAAAATTGGGTGTTAAGGGCTTATTCAATGTCGTCTTAACAAAAGCGACTATACAACAACTTTGACTGTATAAAGAAAAATAGCATAATGATGACAAGACCAGTCATCCATTTCCAGCTTTTGATATTTGACAGTGTCTGATAAGTGATGCTATAGACAAATTTTGGTCACTACTCAAAAAATATTGAGGCTGGACACTCGTCCCCACACCTGACAGGAATCACTTACCCGGGCCGGCTCTCTTGTGCGTCTCGGTCTCCTGCTGATTTCTAAAATAACCTGTTGGGATGCATGCAAGCATGTTATAATACCTGTCACAACCATCCATCCTACAGCTAAGCAGGTATGTCCAAGGTGTGTTTGGAGAGTGTGTGCTCATGTTCTTGTGTGAGTGTGTGTGTGTGTTGGTGTTGGTGAGGGTGTTCAGCGTGGAGAATAAGACCCCCAGAAAATGCTCATTAGAGTTGACCTTGGCACTTGGAGCCGGCGTTTGATGGATCGGGTACAGGGCCAAACAAGCCCCTGGGGAGCCATGATCTTATCTCTTATTGTACACATACACCTCCTCCCCGTTGACCCTGCTCCCCCCCACTCCGCTCACTCACACTCCTCTACTCTACACGCATCACAAGCAGAATAAATCTGTGTCTGACACCACAGGAAGAAAAAGAGAGGGGAGGAGTGGGGAGGCCTGAGGGAGCAAAGGAGAGAGAAGGCAGTGCTTGAAGAGAGATGGGGGGGGTGACAGGAGGAGAGAAAAAACACACAGAGGGCCGAGGAAAACCAACAGCTCACTAAGGTGTCATTACCTACATAAGTCAGGTGTGTGTGTTGTGTGTGTGTGTGTGTGTGTGTGTTGTGTGTGTAAAAAAAACAACAGAAAAACTGCCAGGCACATGGAGTGTTAAAGGGAAACTGAGGAAATTGGATGAGTGGGGAAGGAAGGAAAGAAAAGGGGGGTGAGGATCAGTGGATGATGAGTCTGAGAAGAAAGAGGAGACTCTCAGGTGTCTCTGTAGCACGTTCACAGTTTGTTCTGTTCCTTACCTGTCCTTCTTCTCCATGACACACATGCATAGCAACAAACACACACACACACACACTATTGCCACCGCCACCACCACCCCCATGTCTCCCGCCCCCTCTGCTCCCAACCAGGGGACACACCAAACACACAAAGAGACATGAGGCAACATCCACCTCCAGGATGGCAAAGTTTCTCCCCCACCACCACCCAGCATCCCCGTATTCACAGGGGTGGCATCACAGGCTTGTGGGCTCTTTGTGTTCTCTTCTTGTGCTGCTGCGCTACGGGGAGAAAGTGACACTCTGAAGTCTTAATTGAGGTTTACCTGGTGTTTTTTTTTTTTTTCGTGTGCCTCAGTGTTGTTGTGTGTTCAAGTGTGGTTAAACTTTATAATCAAGCCTACAGGGTTTATACAGTGTGAAGCGAGGAGAGCGAGGAGCGTGTGATGACATTACAAACACGGTTGTTTACCGGGCTGCTAGCATCAGCAGCTAGCTCGCTACCTGCCTCTTGCCATCAACAACAACAAAACACTGTCACGTTGTTGCTGTCAGTCAGCAGCCCTCTAAACAAACCTCTTAGTGTTCCCAGTAAAGGAATTTGAGTCGAATGCAACTATTAACTGAATCTTTGGGCGTGTTTGAATGGCTCCCTCTATTTTCTCTTTGCACTCCGTCCCCCTACCTGGCTTCCTGTCTGTCAGTCTGTCTTTGCAGAGATCTGGGAGGGACTGAGAGACTGATGTCTCAGCTCCTCCAGGATCCCACCAGGAACACCTTTTGACAGTTGCAGGAGCAGCAGGATACAGCGCAAAGATGTTGCTGTAATTGCACCTGGTTGCGTCATGAAAAAGTAATAATTTGCTGTGAGGGACGTCAAGGTGTCAGCGTTCGGCAGGAGTTGATAAGGTATTGACTGCCTCCAGAGTGCTCACTCACTCGCTCTCACTCATACTCCTTTGTAAAGTTGACTCCCAGAGAAAGAGGGAGACAGCAGAGGTTGGGGAGCAGGGGAGAGAAAGAGGGAAGTGAAAGAAGAGGGAGGGAGATAAAAAGGTCTAAAAAGAGAGAAAAGAGCAAGGAGAAAATAGGCTAAAGACAGTCAATCTGCATGTTCTGAGCTCCGAGACATTAATTGCACTCTATTTGCCACTTCATAAACCCAGTTCATCTATAATACATGCACAGATTGCGTTAAATTATACATAAGCGATCAACAGGCTAAAGCAGCGTGGCATGCTCCCTGCGAGTTGAATAATACACAATTACCACCTGGCTCACTCTTCTATTCACTTTGATTACTGTCACACAGGGTCGTGACTCGCCACTGATTGACACTCCCAGGCAGGGAAAAAGAGGGAAAAACTGTGCGAGGTGGACTGTGCCGCTACACATGATCCCCGATCTTAGAGTTAACACAAAGCCTCATGGGAAGGTTGACCTCACCTGACACTCAGGTGTCTTGTGAATGATTGTGTGTCTTTGTGCGGTGTAGAGTCAGGGTCAGGGCCCTGAAATCAAAGAGTGGAGCGTGTAATGTATAGCAAGGCCACCAATGAGTGCACGTTCACGTACTGTAGCAATAGCTTGCTTTTGCATTTTAGAGGGCTCTTATTTTGAAAGACTTGGCAGGGCTAGGCATCATTTAAAATGTTTCTGTAGTAACTGTGACACATTTGGGCAGAAATACCAAAGAAATGCGTTTTATGATACCTTAGTTTGAGCAATATATTTTTTTAGTGTGCAAAATGTTTTTAAATCTAAACTAAGCAGCCGCAGAACAATGTTTGCCTTGAAAAAAATTTGGGACTTAAATGTTGAACTATCTGATCAAAGAATAAGTAAACAAATCAAAGGATCTGAGTGAGCATTTACTGCTTTCTGTACTACAGTACAGTTTTTGAGACTAGATGCTACAAACGTATTTTGTTGGATACCAAACACTTGTTGAGGTTCGATTCCCAGCCCGTCTTCGCAGTGTGTGAGCACGTAGAGGATGTAGCTTCCTTAAAGAGCCAGTCCTAACAAAGACAAACTGATGGCTTCCATCAACTCATGTCTTCTGTCTTCTGTCCAACCCCAGTCTCGCATTGCCAGACCTTCCTCCACGGCTCTGCGGAGGAGGGTCTGGCCAGTCCACACAGCATTCCGGGATGGGAAAAAAAGTGCTCTGGTTTATTGGCATTTCTTTAAACCAATAACAATCGTTTTGGGCGTAGCTAAGTGCCGGACAGAGCCCTGGTACCGCTGCAAAATAACTGGAAGGAAAATGTTTTTGTGGAACGTGTATACGTTCAAAAGTCTCTTAGTCGTGCAACAGAAAACTCTGATTGGACAGACAGTCTAGCTAGCTGTCTGGATTTACCCTGCAGAGATCTGAGGAGCAGTTAACTATAGTCCTCAGAAATCCCCCGGAGTTTAGAATACCAACACAAAGGAAGCGGAAGGTAACAGACATCTGGTCGAAATGAGGGACATCAGGTGGAATTTCCGGCGGCACCTAAACAATCCCGGAAGTGAAACGTCGTTGATATAGTCTAGTCTAAGCCTAACCCTGCCCCGGTGGCGGTGTTGTCACTCTGGTTAAACAGGGTTGTAACATGCTCCGAATACAACTTGAGAAATATCTAATTGTAATATTTAGCAACTGGCACCAGTTTTGCTGAGCTTTATGATGTGAAATAGTGATGTGAAATAAAGGAAAGGGCAGAGGCAAAATGACATTAAAAAGGGAGAAACTGACCTAGATGGTGAGGTCACTGATGACGTGAGCTAAATAGCCAAATAACTCTTTCACCTGATGTACAGGCATTTGCAAGTGAAATCATCAGGCCTGACTGGGGGAAACATATTTAACAGAAATCTGCCTTGTCCTGTATTGCCCAAAGGCATTAAGTCGTGTTATAAAATCGAACTATGTCCTACTGTGTTGCATCAACGCAACCAGCCAATCACGGCCCAGCCTTAAAGCATTGTGTTGTTGAAATTCAGGGACAGTTGAACACTTTCTTTTTGGGGTTCTGGTGCATTGCACTTGCAAAGGGCTGCACACAGGATCCCCCATTACCTCAACACCAGTTCAGTTAAAGCAGTGATTCTCAAAGTGAGATGTCTGTGGAACTCTTTTTACAAAAGGCTTCATAGTTTAACAAACCAGATATATTATTTAATCTATAATAGTTCATTAATTACTTTCTAATCCAGGGCTCCAGACTTTTTGCGACCATTTTTGGAGACAGTGTGAGTCATTTTTAAAACTACTCGCACATGTGCTAACCGCAAATTTGATTAGTTTTCTGTTTTGTATTTTATTTCATGTTGGAAAGGAGGAGAGAGCGAGTCTGCCAGAGTTGGCCAGTGCGTGCGAGAGGGCCCGTGAGGGATTAGTCAACTGCGTGGGCAACGTCCTCTACACCTGTGTGTCTTGCTTTTGTAGCCTCGCTCTCATCGTCCACATATGCTGTTTCTACCAAGTTTCCATACAAATCAGGAAGACAGAGAGGAGGAAGACCCTGGGGCTGAGGCAATAATAATATAAAAATTGAAATTGAATAACACTTGGTTCACATTTGTGAATGTGCATTAGTTAAGCACTATTCAATTAAAATGTGACTGTGATCTAAAATAAAACAGCACATTGTAGATTCTGTATATATCCCCAAAGCAACAGTAAAAACACTTAAAATGGGGAAAATTAGAGGTTGCAGGTCAATTTAAGGTGTGCACCCTTAATTTCTTTGCCTGTGCCCCCTATTTTTTTAGTTAGGGGCTGCAGTGCTCCAAAAAAAGTTAGCCTAGAGCCCTTTAATTAGACACATCTATGACTCTTAGAATCTGCAGGTTTAATACTTTTCTTGTGTTGTTCTGTCACATAACTAAAACTATAGAAGTGTAAAAAAATAGGCTGTGTCAAATTATTCCAAGGGACATACATGAGGGTCCCTGGTACAGTCTCTATCTTGTGCTTGGCTGAGGAAAAGATTGAGAACCTCTGAGTTTAAGAGAGGCCGATGAGGTGTCTGACACATCACCGGAACTATGACTAGGGTTAGCAACTGATGCGTAACGACACACAAGGGGCTACTGATGGATCGGAACGTCAGGCCATTAACAGTTGCTGGCATGCCGGCTACTACAGGGATCAAACCTGCAGCACTCATTTACAGGACAATTTCTCTCTAAGCAGTATTCCACCAGCAGCTGCTCTGGGATCTTTGATCGGGGAACGGCCCTCTTGAGTGGGATGAAGCCCGGGGCCATGTCTTAAATATCCATCTCCCCCTCTTAACATCGTCCAGCCATTTCCTCGCCACAGGCCGATGAAAACACATTGATAATGCTGCGTTTGACATTTATAACATCCAACACAGCATTCACATGTGTAAGAAGAAAAACACCTGCTTCAATCTTTGCCTCTTGCTTCTCGTATG
>NC_048422.1:6618507-6639275 GCF_013103735.1 Etheostoma cragini
CCCCCCCCCCCGGCTCACTATAAGGGGGAATGCCCCCCTGCTTCAAAGCTGGGGTGACGTAAGCTAAAAGCCCTTTCTGGACGTAAAGCGAAAGCCACCAACACAGCAATGCAGTGGTTATCTGTCCTCATTGTTGCTTAATGAACCGTCAATGGAGCAGCTTGGAGCAGCTTATAGACTTCTCATTGTTGCACAGGGGCTCCCAGGGTTGATGGATTCAGCATTAAGGGTCAGGATTTGTGGAGCTGGAGGCACAATCCTTTGGATATTTCCCAGAGATCTAAAAAGCCAGTTAATCAGCTCTCCCTTCATGATCTCCCTGGCTGTTCATCTTCCCATGGACGCGTTCTATCAGTCTTTTTACCACCGGCCTCCTTGCGCTTTCGGGCCTTTCTTCTGCCGTGTTTGTGTTTGGGATTTGCCCAAGTGGCCCCCAGATCAGTTTCCCTGACCCCAGCTTGGCGGAGAAAGGTTCAGGTCTTAGCAGCAGTCTCTCTTACATTTTAATCACAGCTCTGTGGTTTTCTGTCACTGCCACACACACACACACACACACACATATACACTGCACATTTTTATCTTTCAACAGGCTAAAATGATCAGCACAGTAGTTGCCATGATGATTCTTTTTAACCTGTACTTCTAAACTGCGGTGAAGATAAACTCATCCCTCGCAGTGCCTCCTGTAATTAAGCCTGCTGTCTTTATTTCTCTTGGATCACCTTGCATTAAAATTTTCCCCTTGGATATCAAGTCCCCCCCCCCCCCCTTTTTCCCTTCCTCTCTAGTTCCAACTGCATCCCCCCTTCCCGCGCACTTTGTCAGCTGAAGTGATTGCCTCCCTCTCCTGCCCCCTCAGTGGCATTTAGCTATTCTCATTTGCATGTACATGCCCTTGCTGTGCGGCCCGTGGGCTGGCGAGATTGATCAACAATGCCGTGTTTTATTACATGTCAGTCGGAAGGGCTGGTTATCACACGCCATGGGCACACATGTGTGAGCACATGCTGGCGTGTGTACCGGTGGGTCTACATGTTGTGTTGATTGTGACACGCGCACGACGGGTACACACACACACCAAGAGCTCACACGTCGCCCCCAGATTTTGACACTTTACAAACATATATGCATACGTGCACACTTGAGACCTGGTTAAAAGTATTGAAAACACACACATCATCTTGGACTCTGTACCCCACGGGAGTTGATGCGGCTGAGCATGTATATGCTCGCTCGGCGAAGCCTGTGTTTACGCTGGTGATTTAGCGTAGCCTAAGCCTTCCATCTCCTCATATTACATAGCGAGCTGACAGATATTAATATGCAAAATAGCAGGATGCTGAACAAAATGCTGATAATTAAGCGAAGATGTTCTGGGGTAGAATTGCGCTTAAGAGTGTGCACGTGGGACCCAGCACATGGTAAGCCATATGCCTCTGTGCAGTAAGCGCTATCCTTTGCGGTAGGGGGGTTGGGGTCTGTTTCCACCCAGGCACTGTACAAATGGAGCCTGGTAGACTTGAACTGTATCCTTATCACATTTTATAGACAGACATCAGAGGAGAAAGAGGCTGTTCGCGCTCTGGTTTTCGTCAGGGAGCAAGATGTTGCTGTATGTCACACCGACGCAGGGGTCAAAGGTCAGCCTTAAAGATCCCCTCAGTCTGACATCATTGCTGTCACTTCATGAACATGACGCGCTGTGTTATATGCGACAAAGGCGTATCTCCCTTCTATTAGGTTGGCTGCCACCGGCTCCTCCTTCCCTCCCCTCCATCGTCCCTTCCTTCCCTACCCCGGCTGATCTCTCCCTCCATCCCCAGAGGGGGTGTGGGAAGTGGGGAGGATTTTTGTGCTGCCGGGGGCGACAGGCTCTCTGTGCCATCCACTTACACAAACGGCAGGATCAGCGCTCCACACAAGAATAATTAGAAGATAATGGGTAGTAATGCGGCCCGATCTGTCCCGATTATCTCCTGGCACCAACCGGCACAGCGCCATCTGGTGCCAGATCTTGGGGCAGCGGCTGCTCTGCCACATGAAAAGAAGGTGGGCTTAGACTTTAATCTCACACCCCATTCTGTTATTGACTGTCTGTGTGGTGCTGTACTCAAACGTGAGTGTGTGTTTGTGCATGTGTGTCAGTCTCTGTCTGCCCCTCAGAGATGGTCGATATATATCACAGAGAAGAAGTGAGATTGCATTTATATTACATGTATAGTTGACAGCCGGTGTTGCTGAGTTTCTCGGTGATCGACAGTGAAGCAGAGTGTTGTTGAGAGCCCGTTGTGAGTTTCTGCAGAGCTGTTATATGGACAAGTGTCTGTCACGCCGGGCTCTCTCTCAGATTAACTCCCACCCTGGGTCTTCTTAAACAGGCTCTCTCCCACAGCTCTGGGACAATTCAATATGACAGTCCATTGTATTGCCGGTGTGGCCCGAGGTTTAGTGCGTTAAGTCTCTTTGTGATTCGTGTTTACAGACGCTTTACGTTCCCGGCAGAATTCAAAAAGCCCCAGCTCACCCCACACTTTTGCACAAACCAAACAGCTTAATTTGCGTAATGCCCCGGCTATTATCCGTTAGACTGATCGGAGCAGTGCTGCTTTATAAAATGATCCCGTCACGTATTTCACACACAGCCGTTGCCATTTAGGAGAAGTTTTCATTTTTTATACAGTGGCCATGGATGAACCCGTGCCTGCATGAGGAGAGAGTTGCTCTGCATGAGTCATTTCTCACAAGTGGGCAGTTTGGAGCTTTCTTGTCGTTGCTGTATGCACTAGAGTATTGAGAAGTTTAGCTTCAGCTTGAAAATGACATGTGTCAAATGAAGGTAGACTGGTGCTTTAGTGAGTAGTCCGTCAGACAGGCAGCTAACCAAATCAACAACAATTTTGCTTTTTTTTAGGTCTTTTCAATAACAATACCAAACATAAGGGTTTGCTGCTTTTTGACATTTACTATCTTTATCCTAGTCAGCCAATTTGAAGATGTCACCTCGGGCTCTGGGAAAAAGTGGTGATATTTAATGACATTTTCTAACTAATCGGGGAGATAATTAAGACATAGTAAATAATAGGCGAGACTGACTTATTTCAAATACTTCTTTCTTGTACTACATTATTTGTTTCACCATTTACGTCATGTTATGCACTTCTGTGTACAAACACACCTTTATATAATGTAATGGAAAAGTATTCTTGACCAACAGGATTATACAACAAAATAAGTTCAGAGGTCTACTTACCAGCTTTTCTCAGCTTTCAACTGCATCTTACGGTCTTCTTCAGCTAATGGAGGCATATATTATGTTATAAAGTAGCCTGTATTACAAATATTTTATCTATATATTATCCAATTATTTATGTAATGTACCTTGTTTACTGCTATCTTGTATATTAAACAATAATATGGGTATTCATTATTATTAAATTGGTATATTGTCATTAATTAGGCATACTTTTTTTAGGATTATTTTTAGAATATATTAATACTAATCATTATATTATTGGAATATTTAGTCCATAAAGTTGCTTTGTGGAGCTTTGGATCCAAACGTGTGATCTTCATCAGCAGGTGGAATTTTATTTATATTGAATTAAAATTAGATTATAAATAAATAAATGATAAATATTAATATCATTAAAAGTTGGAAGACTGGATGAAACCATCTTTGACCAGCAGGTGATCCCGCTACACCCCAAAAAACGCCAGAAATTTAAAACGATATGAAGAGTTTGGATGTCAGAAGGTACTTTCCTGGAAAATCCCTTTCCTCTCCTGCAGCATTTACAGACACATACAGTTTGGACTGTCCCCCCCCCCCCCCACCCTAACTCGAGCAACACCTACTGCCAGCTCCCAGTTTCACCCTCCCTTCCTCTTTCTCCTTCTTTCTTTACCCTCCCACTGTCCCCCTAATTTGCTCTCCGTACACAACCTTTGCTGTTTATTGAGATGCTAACTCTCTTTATGAGCACCTAATCCCAGGGCAGGGGGGATAATTTATAGAGCATTTACATGAAGAAGCCCAGCTAATTGGAAGCATGTGTCTGGGTAAGCCTCGCCAATGCAGAAGAACTGCAGATGAGCAGGCCAGGATTCTTACCGCTTGTAACGCAACATCATAATCATCATTTTATGTTGAAAAGAAAAATGATTCCAAGACTGTGCAACCCGGCCAGGTCCTGAAGTGTGTGTTATAGTGGTGCCATATGTCAGCGAGGCCAAGCTATCAGCGCGGCGATTCTGGAAAGCTGTCTTTTGTTTGCCTGGACACGTAGGGAGGCAACGTTTTTCTCAGGCTAACTGCCCCATCAGCAGAGAACTGAGCCGTCGCAGAGGCACTCAGCGCTACCTCTCAAGGCTTGACCCCCAGTCTGCTATGTCCAGGGGGGAGGTCAAAGGTCAGGTAGGCAGGTCTTTGCCAGCCAGCCAAGAGGGCACTGGCCGTTTTGATGGCAGATGATGACACATCGATTCTTTATTTACTGCACCCCAGCATTCGTGGCCCTATTCTCTCCAAACCCTGCCTCCCTCAAAACACCCCCATCCTCATTTACATCAGGTCGTTTGTTATGACTTTATGATTATATATGGGGCTTTGTCTTGCTGTGCATGTACCTTCACCACTCCCAGCTGGTCCCCATTAATAACAAGGCCCCAGTGTAGACAGAGCAGGAGAGACGTAGGAGCTTGTTAGCGTCATAGCCGAGCGCAGGGGCTCAGCATGTGAGAGCGGAAGGGTCGACAGGACAGGAGGGAGATGTACAGTACACACACACACACACACACACACACACACACACACACACACACACACACACACACACACATGGTCACCTGGAGTATCCTCTTAACACTCCAACCACAAATTTGAAGTACATGACATGATGTCCGGCATTTGTCCTAGCAATTACACAAAGCCATCATGGCGTATATGTGTGAAACTACATGTGTAAATATGTCAGCTAGTGTCTGTCTGTCTGTCTGTCTGTCTGTGTGTCTGTGTCTGTGTGTGTGTGTGTGTGTGTGTGTGTGTGTGTGTGTGTGTGTGTGTGTGTGTGTGTGTGTGTGTGTGTGTGTGTGTGTGTGTGTGTGTGTGTGTGTGTTTGTGGGCCACTGGGCATGTGTTGAAAGCATAATGAGGCTGACTGGACGGAATGGGCCGCCATGCAGACAGGCTCCATTGTGGGTCCCAAACGGCGGCAGAAGCCCCTAAAATCTGCGTCCCTGATCTACGCTCCAGGAGTCGGTGGGGAATAAAGGCGTGGAAATAGGATTTATTTAGCACGCCTCATCAAAAGGGAATTAGCAGGGTTTGGGGAGGGAAGCTGGGGCTCTGTTTAGAGCTAGGATGAATGGCAGGATCATCTCTGTAATCCCGAGCCCCCCTCCTCTCCCCCTGCACCCAAGAAAAAGAAGAGAATCACCCACATTAGCTCTAAGGGTGCCTTCTGTAGCCTCACCCTGAACCTCAAACCAGTGATCCTAAAAAGATTTTTTTTTTAATCAGTTTGTAAGCTCTTAGCAGGTGAGCACCTGGATTCCTTTCTTCCTTTCTCCCACCCATCTCTATCTTTTAATTCTTCCTTTCCCTTCAAAACATGGCCGCGGAGCTGTCAGACTCGATGACAGCAAGGCTGACGGCAGAGAGCTGGCGCGTCAACATGCAACAAACAACGGGCGAGCGTGTAAACTAAAGCAAACAAAGCCCCTCTCCGCTCCTCCAAAGGCAGGATCCCTCCCACCTGCCACCCTGCGCCGCTGATGAAACATACAGTAACAGAGAACAGCCATTAAATGGGCGAGCCGTAAAACCTAGTTGTACAATGTAAGGGGGGCTTGTTGTGGCACATCACGTTCTCAGTTACACACACACACACACTTACACACACACACAAGCTTGTTCATTATCATCCCATTTTTTTGACTCTTCAGCCCAAAACATTGCGGCTGGGTGCATTGTGGGAGATTTGTTACCTGAGTAAAAGGTGACAGGCTAAAGGGTGTTTGACTGGAAAATCTCTGTCAATGAGGCAATTCACTCAAAAGTTTTGCTCAGGTTCCAGAGAAATTTCCTCAACATTCCTCCCAGTATTTATATAATCTGATTCGGTAGGGGGGTATCAATGATTGACAGGGAGCTCAATTTCCAGAAGTTGGGCAAAATATGGGGTAACAATCCATTTTTTCAAATGTCACAGAAGCAAAACATCGTCTGAAATATTTCTCTTGGTGAGCTGTAAATGTTTCCTGCTCAATCCTTTAATTTCTCCTGTTAATAAAACTACCAAACCACCGAGGCTTAAATGAGGCTAAAGTCTACACATTTAGACAAATGAAGTTTTAATTGTGCTAAAATATGCGACAGTATTAATCTACATTTTCAGCTCCCATGGGCTCATCTCGCTCCCACTCTGCGTCTCCCTCCTCTTCCTCTTCGTCTCAGGAGCAGGACTGATATAATGGGCTTGGCAAGAATAAGCAATGCCATATATATATATTTATATCTCAGCGCCTGGGTAATTCCAGCTCAGTTTATGTGTCCTGGAGGCTGCGTCGGGCCCCGGCAGACCCATAGCTCCTTTATGTAACACCCAGGAGAATCTGCCCCCTGCACAGGTACAGGCCTGGGAGAAACAAACACCATCAGTAACCTGTCTGCTGTACACAAGGCTGCTGGGCCCACCTCCCCCACTCCTCCTCGACCTCCTCCTCCAACACATCCGTCCCCTCTTTTCTTTGCACCCCGCAACCTAATCATTACCGGCCCCCGTTCCCATGATTTATCGCTCGGCACGCTGCTGAAAACCAATAGATCAGACTTGCAGCGGGGGGCCCAGGAGGCAGAGAAGGACAGGGGATGGGAATGGTGGTAGGGGGGTCGGATAGGAAGGGAGGGAACCTGGAGAAAAACCCACCTATGATGAAGTGCTCTGTGACGCAGAGGAAAAGCAACAGCAACATTACAGCTCGCAGTCGGCGTCCTGCCGTCCCTCTGAGCGCATCCCTCAATCTGCCTTTTCCTCCATCTCTGTGCAGCCTTTCTCCAGCGTCCTCCTCTGTGTCTCTGTTACTCTCATCTTTTTTCTTTATGAATAGCCCCATCCCTTGTTACAGCTCTTTCCTATAACTCCAGAAGGAGGGAATCTCAACATTAGCACAGAGATAATTTCTGCAATTAGCTTGGATAGGCGGCCTGTGATCACTGAAATGGAACAGGGCCTAGCCAGGTTTTTACTAGTACTGAAGTCAAGAGTGTAACCTGCCCCAATTACTCTAGTCCGTCAGGAGCAAAGGAGGATATATTCACCCTCCATTTTTTAACCTGTCTCTTTAAGCCCAGACTGCTCTGATTGGCTTACGAGAAAAATATGGTGCACCTTTGCAAAGGTAGTTCCCTAGCTGTGGGTGGAGATAGTCAGGTTGTTTTGTTATATTCTAATGAGCAGTGTTGGGCAAGCTACTTTAAAAAAATAAAACTTAGTTACAGTTACTAGTTACTTCTTCCAAAATGTAACTAAATTAGATACTCAGTTATCAATTGTAAAAGTAACTAATGTACCTTTCAAGTACATTTTTAAATGCTCAAATTTGACCCCACCTCCCCCCTACTTTAATGGAACTTAAAATACAGGTGCATGTTCAATTATTTATGGTAAATCTGAATATTATTATGAAATGGACACTTAATACATTAAAATATTAACAGAAACCATGTACACAAATCTAAACTCTTTTAATGTTGCTGTGGGACAAAGTGAGACTAGCCTCCAATCAGATGGCATGTATGTAGGTAGTATGTCTAATGGATCGATACAAATATCAACATGGAGGTTTTGGAACTTTTGATATTTATTGCCCCTCAACAGGCCACAACTGGGCAAAATTACATAATGCTTGTTAAGCACTAAGGCAAAAATAAATAACAAATGTATACCCTCGTTGTAGTGCAAATAACGTAAGTGGCCTGATGTTTATACTTGTGCGTTGAGTCTGTGTGTGTGTGTGTGTGTGTGTGTGTGTGTGGGTGATAGAGCAATGGAGAAGGGAGAGAGTGACAGCGATTAGCTTCGGAGCGAGTAGCCACTCTAGAGACATAGGGAGTGAAACAAAGCGTGGGTCAAAAATCGTGATATGAACCATATCCTGGGTTTGGTGTATCGGCACAGCCCTATTATTTATAGTGTTCAGCTGTTTGACATAAAACTGTACCGTCGAGCTGTGAGACCACTGACCCCGACACAAAATCACCAAGTCGCTGCCAGAGAAAGACACCTACTGTATCAAACCTGCTCACATGTTCATCCTCTCTTGATCCTTTCATCCTTCCATAGCTCAGCATGTCATTTGATGACCGAATTGTTTTATAAAGCCTATAATATTCTTTGGAAGCAATGGTTTTTGTTTGATCCTTCAAACTTGTATTTTATAGTCAATGAACAAAATGTGATTCCTGAAAGGTTCTAACCCGTGTTGACCTTAAAGGCATTGGCACAAGTAACCGCCATCCATTGACACTGTGAACTAAAAAGACTGAGAAAAGGCTTGTTTCCTGCTTCAGACATGTGTATGAAGAAGTTTAAGTTAGCCTGTGAGTTACTGCAAGCAAGTTCAGACATTAGTTGTTTACCTTTATGTTGACAATATATTTTTTTTTACAATACATTTCTTTTTTTTACATTATTGGACTTAAACCTATAAAAAAATGCAATTTCATAGAATCACTAGTTCAAGAAACAGTCCCAACAAAATCCCAACATATTGAATTCACAGGGAGTTAAAACAAATCTTAAAACTTCACAGGCTAACACTTGAGAATAATTGGCATTTTAGCTCAATAAATGACTTTAATGATTTATGTTTTATCATGAAAAAACTCACACTGTGTTATTTATTGCTGGTATATTGTAGGGTGATCATATTTTGATTTTCAAAGAGGACACTCGGCCGGCCTCGAGACACAAATTCAGACAGGCTTCTCACAGGTTTATGAACATGCTTTATTATGCCTCTATGGTACAAAAATAACTAATGTAATTAAATAAAGTATGTAACAACCTGAAACAAAATAATAGCTCTCTTTTCAAATAAATAAATAAATAAATATAAAAATAATGTTCTAAATATGACCTATTCTGTGTATCTCCTAAAACCTTTTCAATGGAATAAGATAAGGTTGTTCGGTGTCCATGTGAGCTTTGAGATCTCCAGCTCCTTTATTAGACACTGACACAAATGTGCTAGCATAATGTATAATAAAATATAATCTATATAAGGCAGCCTGTCTGGAATTACGTCATGCAACAAAGTACCCTAGTATTGTGCGAAAAGCGCCAGTCAATTTAAGTACACGCTCAATCCTAATGGTGCAATGAAAAACAGTGAAAACTGGACGTTATTCAACCCTAACCCCCGGACGGTACGTAAAAAGTGGACATGTCCGGGCAAAAAAGGACATTCGGTTACCTTAGTATTTTGTTCATGATAATCAAAATAATGTCCCTGGTTTTTTAATTAACTAATTGATTCATTGACGAATTGTTTCAACAATAACTTAAAACTGCAGTCTGCTGATTTTGCACCTAAGAATCCTAAGAATTAATATTACATTATATAAAGTTAGTTTGGATTCTTTCCGACTTTGTTAAAAAACTAAGATGTCCATGTAATGAACTATTATCCGTGTAGCGTTGATCATACGGAATCATGAGTTGACCCCAAACCCTTAAATCCAAAAGTGAACATACAGCACCACAGACTAGATCCTGGCCTTGGAGAGCACTCAGAGTCGTGCAGGTACAGCCAAACACTTGAGCTGTTGGCCACCTGGCCTCTGCGTTCTGCAATGGACACATGGTGTCAGTCCTCAGAGAGTACACTTCATTACAAACATAGATTGGATTATGTCTTCCCAAACAGACTGACCGTGTCCAATCACTCTAGTCCGGCTTTGAATGAAGAATATTCACCTCATGTCTGGACCGGTGGGTCGGGAAGGTTGACGCACACACATACACACACACACACACACACACACACGCACACACACTGGCCCTCCTGGGGACTGGTACACGGGGCTGACAGGGACCAGAGAGGCATAAAAAGAACTGAGGGGGGAGCGAAAGAGAAAGAGAAATGTCTTTTAAATGACATCCCCATTGTGAGCCCGGGCAGGACGATGGCACTTTGCAAAACTGCTAACAATGAGCACAGGAGAAATCCCTTATCCTACAGGGGCCCGGCAGCATGCTTGCCATTACCATAGTCATTTAAATACAGTAATCTCATTTTCTGCCTCAGCCGAGGGGGCATGCTAAATTTCCCAGAGTGAGGGGAGGAGGGAGGGAGGGGAGTGCGCGTCGTCCAGGGCATGCAGGATTAGTGACTTTTCCCAATCTGTCTGCGTATCTGCGGGGTTGTAGTGGTGGCACATTGCAAAAAAAAAAAAAAAATCCATTTTACCAGGTAATTTTTTGTCTGCTATTGAGTCTTTAAAATCCAATCCTAGTTTATAACAATGTGGGTCTCATCTTCATAGTTTGGGCAATAATTCTATTAGTTATAATAACATTGTGCACAAAGTCACTTGCTAAGATCTGGGAATGCAGTGACATAACTAAAAAGAAATGAAACGGGTTTCAATCTAACTAACTTTGACAAACTTATGTCAAAGAGAAAAATAAAGGCTTATTATAAGGCTTATAACTAATAGTGATACTAACTAACTAGAACTAATATTTCTAATATCCTGCTTCAAATTTGACCTACCGTACATGCCACAGTTGTGAACACACAGTTTTCCTGTGCAATGACGTACCGACGTTTCAGATGATAAACTGTCTGAAGGGCTGATTGTCTGACCTCTCAGGTCGGACTCTGTTGTAGCGATGCCGCGTTCCCGGATCTCAGCAATCAATGTGGTCATTACAGTGTTATAAGAACATGTTATCATGATAGAAAATATGGAACAACCTAAAAAAAAATGAGATCATAGTTGTAATAAACTTTAAAACAAGTGAAATAAAACACCAAGTTCTTTTAAATGATATATATATATCTATACATACACACAGTATACAGTGAAAGTATTAAATTCAGCAAGTGTTTTATGCTGCATTAATGTTTTCCCAGATAATGTGCAAAAAGGGTTGCCGACTTGTAAACTCATGTGAACTGCCCGTTAAGTCAGAACAACAACTTGAAAAGTCAAAGAAACTTTTGGTACAGGATCTTCTGAATTGACGTCATGTTACGCAGAAACATGGCGGACGAAATGAATTGAATATATTAATAATAATTTATTAATTGAGGTATTGCATTTGTGCTCACATGTCATGTTTAACATACTTTTAGGTTGGAGCTGTTGCTGTCCACGTAGAGTGACCTAGATGTAAAAGGTATTTATTAGCTGACAAAATCCCTAATATTAAGCTTCAAACTGGAAAGAAATACTGGAAACAGCTATCAGCGTGTTATTTAAACACCCTGAGCAATGAAATGCAAGGGAAGAACCCAACTTCCTAACTCGGGACCGACTGTCTCGTTTCAAGAATTCTGGATCAACGGAAGTACACTTCCAGGATAAAGCCCATTATCTTGTGTGTGGCTTACCCGCAGGATGTTAGACTTTGCCCCTCACCTTCCGCTCAAAATCCTTTCGCTATGGCAAACAACAACAAACTTTGATCTAGTAAGTCACATGCTGAAAAGGGCAAGTTTTCTTTTCCAGGGTGCAAAAGTTCCACCTTAAAGCTACATTGTGTAAGAATTTCACCCGTCTAGCGGTGAAATTGTAAATGAATATTACTTTCTAACCCCTCCCATTCAGAGCGGGTTTTCACTCCAACGGTGGCCGTATTATTTCAAGACTTACAACTTGGACAGTGAGTGATCCTTCCAGTGTAATTGTGTGTTATTTTGGTACCATTTCATTGTTAACATCAGCTATCAGGTTTCCCGAACATATGCAAGCTAATGTTAGTAAAGTATCAGCGCTATCGTTATTCTGTATATTGTGAGGGATTAATAGTGTAAGGCAATGTTTTCAGCGTAGGAGAGAAGCAACGGAAGTTTGTGTGTTTAACATAGTTCTCTGAGCAGTATGAAGAATGGCAACGAAACCAAAATGATCTCTTAATATCTCCAGTGTTTACACGTAGCTGTTCTAGCTGGAGCTAGTCTGTGTTACAACTGCATTACTTAAGTTGTCTGGCAGGGAAATCACAACACATATGATTACTTTTACGTTAAAGGTAGAAAATCCTTTTTCATCATTGATGCGAGGAAAAGTATCCTAGACGTTGTTCTAGCGTTATGCACAACCACGCTATGTTAGCCGAGCAACTACAAAACATCAAATTTCCTCAGATGGGCAGAATTACCTTTTAGAGAAGAAAGCAGCAACTTCGGCATCCCTTCTTATAGTCCTTGCTCCTTATGAGCTCTTTCTATCTTGGAAATACCACTCCAAGATTAACTTTGGCCTGTCACGGTGTCATTTTAATTCTCTTTTTAACTTCCTTGGCAACTCTGTTATCTTCTCCCCCTCCTTGGCATATGTCACGGCGCCACTATGTGTAAAAACGTGAAAGGCGGAGGTACGTCCCACTTTAGCTAATGTATTTAAAAGATGGAGGCGCAACATGGCAGCTGTCATTCGAGCTAGTCACTCGTATGTATTCTGAATGCTTCTGACTGGCAGATTCTACATGTACGAGAATACTTTGATTAGTTGGTGGGAGTAATTACACATGAATGAGCACATATTTGTGTAAGAACAAAGTTTTTTTTGCTAACAATCAACTCAAAAAATGAAACAATGGAGCTTTAAGCTCCTTCCGAGACCATTTTGCAGAACCATCGTCTCAGTGCGGCCCGAGACTATTGTGATTGGTAGAAAGACATACAAACAACCCAGAGTGTGTTTTTTTCTTAAACCAGAACAACCAGTATGTGTGGTGTAGACCTTCCTCCGTAGCGCTGTGGCGATAGGTCAATGCAAGACTGTGTTTTAAGTGACTGAAACTCCCTTTCTGGAACAAGTTGGCGGATTTGTTTAACTTTTAGGACTAAACGAAGGTCAACGTGTGTGTGTGTGTGTGTGTGTGTGTGTGTGTGTCTGTGTGTGTCTGTGGGTGTGTGGGTGTGTGGGTGGGCGTGGCAGCAGCAGCTTTGGGTATATCATATCAGATCGAACAACAAAAGAGGAGCGGGGGAGAAAAAACTGTACCCACACACATAAGCTGTTTTCATTCTTCTCCGCTTCCGGTCCAGTGGAACAGTTGATGAAGTTTAAATGAAGCAGAATTAGGAGATCAAGCAGACACAGGAGCCGGCGCTGATGGTATCCGCGAGGCCCCCCGCGCATGGGGAATCGAACCGGAGGACATCTGACCTGGATAAAATCAAGAGAAAGAGAAACGTGGAGAGAAAAAAAGATTAAAGTGGAGGAGGAGGAGGAGGAGGAGGAGGAGGAGGAGGAGGAGGAGGAGGAGGAGGAGGAGGAGGAGGAGGAGGAGGAGGAGGAGGAGGAGGAGGAGGAGGAGGAGGAGGGGGCTGAGTGAGATAAGGGGATGAAGTATCTCCTAAATGTGATAATCTCCAATCACCTCTAACATCAATTCTGCCAAGGCCCGGGTTAATGAGCTCACAACCGATCAAGCGTTATGCACCGGGACCCCCGCCGCCCCCTGATTCCTCCTTTCTCTCCCTCGCTGTCGCTCTCATCATCACTGTTGTTCTTTTGATTTAATCCCTCTTACTTCAGCTGATTTGAGCAAGATGGGAGAGATGGATGGAGGAAAGGGAAAAGCCTATTACCCAAGCTCCTCTGCTCTCAACTATCTAAATGCTAACGATGTGAGGGGGCGAGAGAGAGAGAGAGAGGAGGGGAGGAGAGGAGGGAAATGAGGATGGGAGGAAGACATGCCGAGGGGAAATGGGAAAGAGAGCGCGAGCGTGTTGGCAGGGGAGGAATAGATGCATCCGAGGGGGGCTAATCTGTTGTTGCTCGGGGTCTCCGGGAGCAGTTTGGTTATTTAGAAAGCAGGTTAGCTGAGGGGAAAGCCCCGAGTCCTGTGTGCTGACCCTCCATCCCCGGGGTCAAAGCACCTGATCTTGCCTCTTTACTTCCACTTGAGCTGTTTTGACACAACAACACCGCCTGTCCTTGTCTGTGCTCAGTTTTTCCTGCATTCACTTCTCTATCGATTAAAACGCGAGGCTAGCCTACTACTGCCTGCTGCAAAGAATGATATGTTGAACATGTGATTGGCTCTGGCTGGTGTAGTTGGTCGGAAAAGGGGTAAAAGCTGGGGGTCACCTTGAAATGAGAGTACTGTCTGTTTCGATCTGATTCTCGGCGGCGCACCGAGGGACCCGGATTGTTTTGTTAAGAGTTTTCGCTTCTCGCTCTGCCTCCTGAACAATTGTTTTCTTAGTTAGGCTTCTCGATACAGTACCCAGAGGCCCTACATACAACTGAGTAAATATTTGGCAATTGCTCGAGCTGAAATGATGATTATGAGCCAAGATTTGGCACGACCATAGGATGCTGTGTCTGCGCCATCACAATTCAAACCTAATGCTTTGATTGGACTACAAATTCTCCAAAGAGAGCAAATGCAATACAGTGTTTCCCTTGTTTAATTTAGCTTTTTGTGAACTTTGCAATTACGCACCGGTATGTAGCGAGGCACCTGTGTATGTGTGTGTGTAGGTGTGTGTGTGTGTGTGTAGGTGTGTGTGTGTGTGTGTGTGTGTGTGTGTGTGTGTGTGTGTGTGTGTGTGTGTGTGTTTGTGTGTGGTGTGTAATGTGGTGTGCCTTGCAAGTTCACATGGCAGCTCTGCTAATTTACATGGCGATGTGCGGGAGAGAGACACACTGCAATGTGCCACTCTTTCAACTGTTACAATAATTTTGATTTGTTTCACCACCTGCACAAGAATAATGGGAGAAATTTGCTCGAAACAGGCACACACACACACACACACAAACACACATTTGGCTTGTTCACATCTGCCTGAGAAGCACAGTCACTTATTCTGTGCATAACAACTCTACCCCTCAGATTTGCCTCTTTCAAGAGTCCCATTTGATTTCATATTGGCCAAAGAAACAGTGGAGGGTGAGAGGCAAGTGAACAATCAATCTTTGTAATGTGATCCACGGATTGAGCGCGGTGAGTAAATGTTTGCACTGGCAGTCATCCAAACCTGCAGTCAAAGGAATTCTGCAGAGAAGGAATCTATCCAGGGCAGGCCTCTCTCTTTATCTCTTGCCTGCCCGACAGCAGCAGGGCATCAAGCACATTATATTCCAGCGCTCTGTGCATTTTTCATATAGGCTCGCCTTTTATGTTTTATGTACGCCAGCTCAGGGGAGAACAGCTGTGTGGGCACCGCATCCTCTGCAAGTTTAGAGGAAGAGAGAGAACTCATTTCGGTGGGAGAAGTGGAGCAGAATGCCAAACGCAGCGAGCGCTGTACCTGCGTACAAACAGGAGCTGCAGACCAAGGCCTGCCTCAGCTATTACATTACCATAATACACGGAAACAACACCTCGCATGCTGCTACAGCAGTAATTTGAAAACAGATTGACAGGATTTACAAGTTCTCAGCTTATCTTTGCTGTGACCTCTCTGGCCTCAATCTTCACTGTCAACTTTAGGAGTAAAATCATATGCTGGGAGGCTTATTCGCAGTTGTTGTTACTTTTACAGGATAATCTGGTATTATATATCATAATGGAAATTGATTTTTTTTTTTATGTAGCTTTTGATAATTGTGGAACTGTGCTTTGATCAAAACAGAAAAGAGAGAAAATATATAGTGTGATTTTATAATTGACCCTTGCTCCTTCATACAGAGTTGATAAACCCTCCGGCTTGGTCTGTGACTGTCATCCTATTGGATTATAATACACCCCGGGTATATGGGCGGTACGATGAATAGAACAACAGCTGCATTATGGATCAATGCACGGTATGAGCCATCTATACAAAATGTAATGTTACCACTTGCTGCTACTGCCACTCAAAGGTCAGTTAAAAAAAGTTTAAATAAACCACTGACTTTGTCTAGTTATATTTAGTAATGAAATGATTAAAATACAAAGGTTTTTAAAATTCTTGTTAAATGTGTTGTTAAATCAATTGGTTCAAATGTCAACCATGTTTTGAGGTTTTTACAATATTCAGATTTGAAATGGTAAACCAATACATTTTTTCAAAAGTCTATATACTAGTTTTTTTTAAATGAATTCACACGAACCAATGTAGCGTTGCAAAAAGGATATATGTATATATACATATATATATATATATATATATATATATATATATATATATATATATATATATCCTACATTTCACAGTGATTGGCAACAAATTAAGATTTATTTCTTAATTGACTTGTTTTGATAGTTACAAAACTATAGCTATAACTATAACTTTAAATGTTTGTTGTCATTACTTTGACTTCAGGCTATTTTATTAAATTTTCTGCACTTCTAAATCTAGCAAGCAAGTTCATTTTTGAGGCATTATTCATATCTGGATGCATAGAAGTGAATACAAATAATGGCCAGTTATTTAGACGGTGGTAAAGTGATTTTTTAGGATATTTCACAATCTTCAGACAGATCACTTGAGGCATCCTCCAAAGTAACCTGACTCCTCACAGTCCGAGCTCCTCAGATGGAGACAGAAGGGGACAGATGTGTGTTTAGAGGGACACACTGCCACCCAGTGTTACAGGCTGAGAGGCAGGAAAAGCTGAAGGTTCCTGAAGTTTGTCCATTTCTGATACCAGCCACCTCACTTCCCCTCATCCTCCGTAACATTAATCATCTGAGCTGAGAAGTCTCCACCACTGTGAGCTTTGCATTTACAGTGAAATAAAGACTTTGTTGGAGCTTTGTTTCTCAACAGGTGTGAGATTGCCGAGCCTGATAGGTCACATAATAAATCTATCAGGAAAATCTACAATTGAGAAAAAAAAACAAGCCGTCTAGAACTAGGGCTAACTCACACACAATATCTCAGATGATGCTGATGAGATTTTCACCAAATTTTGAAAAGACATACATGTCCCCATTTAATTAGTTTCTTGAGATTGCAGACAATGCAGCGCAGCACCTGGATCTCATGTTTTCACTGCTTGGTCCAAGTCATTTTTCCAGTCATGTATGTGCCATTTATAAAATCTCCAGCAAGACTGATCTGATATGAACAACATGTCAGGAAATACTGCATTCACACATTCAGAACATCAACTGAAATATACAGCTGGAAACAAGCAAACAATGTACTATATGAGGATTGTCTTGGACAGTTATTATTCATGGGGAAATGATGAATTCATACATCATGTTATCAATCCACAAAGGCTTTTCACAGCATCACCTGCAGAAAAGATGTCACATACAGACTCATATTAAATATGCCAGCTGCATGTTTTCTCTATTTTTGGATTGGATTAATTTGATATGCTCAGTTTATTTTCCCCATTGGTGTGTCTACATTTACCTGAAATCATCCTGGAGATACTAAAGCATCTCTGATTCACAACTATTTTTTATCTATTACAGAACATAGATTCATTTAGTTGTACATGTGCCACTTGCATTTAGATGCTTCTGCATGTAGATAGGGGATGGATGGATAGATGGATAGAATCTTTATTTATCCCCTTGGGGAAATACGGGAAGCACTTAAGCACTGTAATAACTTGTAATCTAGTAATTGTATTACTTTGCATCATGTTACATTAAACTGGCTTATATAAATGTACATTTTCAAAGATCTGAGTGGATCGCAAAGACTATCTGGCTCTTAATTGATTCTTTTGTTCACCTCAATCCCCATCAGCATGAGGCTGAGCCTCCATTATCTGCCAAGAAAAGAAGGAGTGATGGCGGAATAGATAGATAGAGCATGAAGACAGATAGTAAGGGATGGGGTGAGATAACGAGGAGGACAAAGTCCCCTGTAGGATTAGCAAAAAGGGTGGATAATAGGGAGCAAGTGTGACCACGCAGATATAGTAGCCTATCAAGTGAAAGTGAAAAGTGGGGGGAGGATTGGAGATGAGTGAATCATATGCTGTAACTTATCCTCCCAGTTCACCAGAGACACTTTGGTTTAAAGAAGCAGGAAGACCAGGCTCCAGGTAGCCACAGGGAAACGACAGGGCTTTTTTTATATTTTACCCTTGAGAGGGTCTCCACTGTACCTAACAGGCCACACTGGCTACCAGTCCTGTACACTGGTCCCAGCTTGGTGCTTTGTCAATGTGCTGTGACTAATCCAGGAGGGGTCCCGCGTTTTCTCTCACCCTAATTAAAAGAGGATTAGATGGGATGGAGCTCTAGACCACTCCAACATGCATAGCCACCTTCCCTTCGCTTTCTCAGGATAATCACACTTACTGGAATTGCCTGGATTTTCTGTGCAGGCCACCACCTGAACTCCACCAGTGGGTCCGTCACTGTAATAGTTGGTGCTGAGCCTAAAGGAGATTACAAATATGGAATGATCTGAAAAAGAAGAAGAAGAAAAAAATTCACTGTAGAAATTCCTAAATTGTGGTCAACAGATCAATCAGCTTTGGTTCAACTTGTATCATAGCGTGTGCATGTGCTGTAGGGATATCTATGGTGATTTAGATTACCGTGATATTTTTAGAAAAAATGTTCAATTCCAAAACTTTTCACTAGAATAATAACAATTTGTTTTGATTTAGGGCAACTCTCTCATTAAAAAGCAATTTCAGTTATATTAATCAAGACTGTAAAGTAAAGAAAAAAATACAAAGTGGACCGAAGAACCACTTGACTTTAGGATTAACTAAATAAACATTTCAGCACATTACAAAAGGTATGACTGGAGTGTTCATGGGCAGTCTTTGCCCCGCTTACAGACTGATAGGCAGCCTGACAGGGACCAGCTTTCTAGGCAGCCACATTGAAGGCTATCCTGACACCAGTGTTCAGTAAAGCTGGATTTCTATATAAATACTTTTTTCTGAATGCATTTTCATTTGTAATGAAATAAAAATTGAAATTGAAAGAAAAACAAACTTGGTTTGTTATGAAATGAATAATGAAACTTTAAAGGAGAATTTCAGTCAATGTCAATATGTAGCTCTGTTGTTTTTACATTTGGAGTGCTGTCAGTAACAAGAAAAATGAAAACAATCGGTGCTGTCTACACAGAGATATCCTCCTGCTAGATTTTGCAAACAACAGGGTTAAACAGGGCAAGTTTTAAACTTGTTTTAAGCCTCTAAACAAGCTCAAAATGTCATTACAAGTGCCTACCCATGTGCAGTCCAAGTGAACACAGTGAATTTGACTGCAGTAGAGTAAAGTATAGACAGGCATAAAGGTTGTGTTGATTCAGCCAGTGCCCATACCTCTGTTTATTTCCTAGTTTCTGCCGAAGTCCACGCCAGTCAAAACGCGCCTTTCTGTCGCATCTACTGCAGTCAGATTCACTGTGTTCACTTGGAAGGAATAACTTTACATGGGTTGGCACTTTTAATGACATTTTGAACATGTTTAGAGGCTAAAAACAAGTTTAAGACTTGCCCTGCTTAAGCTTGTTGGGTGCACAATATAGAAGGAGGATATCTCTGTGTAGACAGCACCGATTGTTTTCATTTTTCTTGCTAATGACAGCACTCCAAATGTACAAACAACAGAGCTACATATTGAAATTGACTGGGATTCTCCTTTAAGTTTCCACTTAATAATGACAACATGCTTTATTTGAAAGTTTCTTACACTACCTTAAAAAAAAATGGGGGTTAGGGGCAAAGTGGAGGGGGTGGCCTTGACCAACTGACACTTTGCTCGTTTGAAAGCCATGATGTCTCTCTCTCATGGGTGAGCCAAATCTCTAGAAGGATAAAGCAGAAAAAGGGGAAGTAACCTTTTGTCCTTATGACCTCATACGGGGCAAAATTCCAGCTTGGCCTATCTGAGCTTTCATTTTCTCAAAGGCAGAGCAGGATACCCAGGGCTCGGTTTACACCTATCACCATTTCTAGCTACTGGGGGACCATAGGCACACTGGGGTAATGCATATTAATGTTAAAAGAAAAAAACTCATAACGTGACATTTTAATGCCATGGGACCTTCAAACATGTTTTGAAACTGTGTGGAAACAGGCATGGCAACTGATTGGACATGGAAGCTGGTTTCACCTCTTAACTTAATTCTGCACAGTGGCCTTTAAATAGCCAGCTGATATCAGCTAGTTTAAAGTGCTGGCTAATTTAGATACCAGCTGCCACAGAGAAGACAACCCCGCTGCACACAGCACTGTTGGTATTTGGGAAAGTCTTTCAAATGGACTGAAGGCCTGACAGAACATTGTGTTAGTGCCGGCTACATGTAAAGGCTACAGTATATTTCTATGCTAGTTCACAGCTGCGCCTCGCCTGTAAAGTAGAGGAGAGCAGGCGGCATCAGCCAGGGGGCGGTGACAAAAATCCACTCTCAAATCGGACAGTTTCCAGCAGATTCCTGCAGCCTTCATGCTGAACAGGAAGTGACAGAATCACTGTGGTCCGATTCCGATTTGATAAAATGTTATCAGACCCATACACTCACCGGCCACTTTATTAGGTACACCTGTCCAACTGCTCGTTAACACTTAATTTCTAAGCAGCCAATCTCATGGCGGCAACTCAGTGCATTTAGGCATGTAGACATGGTCAAGAGAATCTCCTGCAGTTCAAACCGAGCATCAGTAT
>NC_048422.1:6639375-6644685 GCF_013103735.1 Etheostoma cragini
AGGCAGTTCTGAAGGCAAAAGGGGGTCCAACCTGTTACTAGCATGGGGTACCTAATAAAGTGGCCGGTGAGTGTATATCAGCTTGTACACAGTCTCCAATTGTTTTAATTATGACAGAGTACCTCTCAATATGCTCAACATGCGATCTGTTGCTTATTTTAATTAACAACAGACTGTAGATGATCCGTAATCGGAACTGATTTAGTCTCTCCGACTTCTAAACGTAATTATCTGCCAGACATCATGTGTTCTGTACAGACTAAGCCTTGAAATCAGACAAATTGCAATTAAAATCACTCCGTTTCAAAATCAATAAAAGTTTATATAAAACGTCATTAGGATGAGTCAATTGTGAACCAATCAGCTGTTAAATCAGCAGAGAGAATGGTGTTTCCAAGCATGCCCTGGGCCCGCCTGGGTCTTGCAGTCGGTGAAAAGCAAATGCGGCCGCCTTGATCTCATGTAATTATCGTTGCCTATCGTGTGCATGACGTCCGAGCAAGTTGGGACCAATCATAGACAGTTAAAAACGGACCAACAGACCCTTGTTGTTCTGGACGGAGACCAGTGAAGGAAAATAGAAGCACTTTTCTGGTGATGGCTGAGCGTTAATGCGCAGCCTCCAACTGAGGTTGCCAACGTCGATGTGACATGAGCAACCTGTCTGAAAGTTGTAAGTCTTCTAGTAGCTGTTCCAAGAAAAATCTCAATCATTCTGTATCTTGCAGAAACGGAGAGTGTAGGTATATGTAAGGAGATAACATAGACATTGGCTAATTACTGCTAACTAAAAATGCTAGTTAACAGCTAATGTAAGTCGAAACAGTCTGCGAGCTTCTTCTGACAATACAAGGATTTTTTGACTTTGCGACAGTAAGTCGCTTGGTTATGACGCAATCGCCTATTTTTACAAAAACGTCTGCTACGGAGCCAATAATGGAGGTAATGGAGCTTTTTATAAGAAATAAAGAACCTTTTAATGCTTCAGACGTCAAGTTATTTGCTGTCAAAGTGGCGCCAAAATGATTTTCAGTCAATGGAATGCTAACGGCGGGTGAGTGATTTGTAGCATTAAAATGGCACCATAGGAGCTACGCTTTGTGGACGCCCGCTTACCCCCTTGGGATCAAGTTGGACACAAATCTAACCGGCATGCAACGAGCGGCTATCTCCGGTGGTCGATTCTGCCTAGACGTGGCTCATCTCTAACGAGCCTAATGCGAGACTAGTGGACAGCTAAACCGGAAGAAGCCAGCTCAGAGGTCTCAGTGGTGAGCCTGCTCTATGGGCCCTATAATGCGGAAGCAACGCCGATAATCCAGCTATATACTTTTAATTGAGGAAGTTTAACTTTTGTGGCTTCATGCACCTCAAACGCTATATCCAGTTTCTTTTTAATACATCCATATATTGTACCTGCTATTCAGAGTTACCACATGACACAGTGCCAGAACCATAGACCATTAATAAATATGCAGTCTATGGCCAAAAATGTCGTTAGGGGCGTGCAGTGGGGATGACGAAATATGAATTTGGTCTACTATAATTGAAAGCTGAACAACGCCCACTGGCTCCATGGATGCATGGATGTATTAAGAGAACCATGGATGTAGATGTAAACTGATAAAGTCTATGAGCCAGTCTGCGTCACAGCACCTACAAGTCTCTGTTCAGGGTAAAACAGGCCCCCTCTTCAGCAGCAGCTTAATTGGGGCACAGTCGGTCCAGTAAACATAGCGACTGGATCACCGTTGTTTTAATTTGGCATTAACCATGGATTCAGACAACGAAAGAGTTGCAATGAGGAAGAAGAATGACGAAGCCAGAAGACGAGAACGTCAAGCAGGTAACGTTAACCCTTGCTGACTTTAACATTATAATGTAAACGTTAAGTGTGCTATTTTGGGCAGCTTGGTCACAGGGCATCAACAGTACTCATTCAGCTAGCTAGCTAGCCAACTAAGCGAAAATTAAGGCTATTGTAATTCAACTCTTCCATTAATGCTAACGTTATATAGCTTAGACTTTACCTGGTGTGGAAGCACATATCAAACGTAGCGTTAGCAGTTAATGTTAGCTCCATTTTATTTCTATGGTTAGCTCACAACAGCTAACATTGACCGACCTAAAGCTGACGTAAATTCGCCCACTCTACTTACAAGCTAGTTAATAACTAAGATAACATAGTTCAAGGTAACGTGCCAGTCCTTAGCTAAAGTAAATTTTCCAACTCGAAACAAAAATACCTTTTAAATAATAGAAAAACATTGGTTGTTTAAAAAAAAAAAAAAAAAACTAGACCCTTTGGATAAGCAGCTTCTATTTCTTTGATGTTATCTTTATTGTTAACGGTATTCGTTTAAGCTAGCTACATGGGTCCGTTTTAGTTGTAACCTGTTCATTGACATCCTGAAACGCCAGCTAATTCTAGTGATGTTTATGAATTGACAGCTAGCTAACCTTTTAGCTGAAATCCATTGGATACCCTGAGTCACAGGGTGGGATCAGCTTGCGCAACCCTGTGGTAATCAGTATTGATTATATCAGTGACGTACCGTTAGAGCATCATTAGCAAAAATCCGGGACAATTAGTAAAGTATTTATACCATGTAACATTATCGGTTTCTATTTAACTATTTGGTGCCTAGCTAACTACTATAACACTAGTGCAAGTCGTTCAATGGGGCCCTGACATATAATCTTGTCTATAGGTTCAAGCACGCATGATTATGATGTTGAAGGTACGGATCGGATGCATTGAATGGTTGCATGTCCTCTGACTTTGACTCTGGCAAATATTGCATGCAGGGCAGATAATGTACCCACCAGTCTTAACAAGTCTAACAAGTGCCTAACGTGTGTGTGTGTGTGTGTGTACACGTGTGTACGTGGCCGTAGGTTACATTAAACCTCACTAAAGATGCACGTTGAAAGAAGATGGATAAAAAGTTGATCTGATGCATGATTTGGATTAGAACAGTTTTTTTAGCAACAGAAAATGAAGAGTCAAATCTGACAGAAGATGCTGCTTACAAATATCTTAAATTCAGAATATATAGTTCCACGGATGATTAAAATCAATTGAATTCATTTTGGTGCATTGTCTGTCCTTTTCCCCCCCAGCTTTGGAGCATTCCGACTCCGACATTGGCTTGTGTGGCTGGCTGTTGGTCGCGCTCTCCATTCTTCTGATGCTGGTTACTCTGCCCATCTCCATATGGATGTGTATTAAGGTCAGCTGCTGGTCAAATGCACAGTTTATTTTTTACAAGCAAAGCTAGCTGGAATAGTAGAGTAAATTACTGGGGATGGCCTACTGTTTATTCAGTCTAGAGTTTTTACTACAGGCTCATCCCCTGTATAATGTGTATTTATTGTCTTGCGTTTACTTTGAACTAAATGAGTATATAACAAGCCATTTATGTGGTTTGTCTTTGTCTCGGTACACAGATTGTGAAGGAGTACGAGCGAGCCATTATCTTTCGCTTGGGGCGCATTTTGCGAGGGGGAGCCAAAGGTCCAGGTCAGAAATGTTTTTACATACACCTGTTATATTCATATATATTACCCTCTCCAAATGTACTTCAAACATGGTTGCAGTGTACGTATGTCCCACGTGATTATCTTACACTCATCGTAATCACTTAAATAAAGGCATGTTCATTGTCTTGACATTTGTTTGACATACAAGTCCCGTTGCTGCTGCTGCTGAATAGGCAGTGGGAAACTCAACAAACCAAACGTTATTTGGTTCAGAGCCTTGAAGATACTGTGAATTGTGTGATGATAAACATCTTACTTTATTACGTTATAACATCTGCTTCATAGAAGAAGAACTCCTTCTAGAATATCTCGGGGACCAGTTTTTTAACAAGTTTAAGTTCAGTTTCTCTGGTTTCATTAAATGTAAACTTGCACTGTTTTTTGTTCTACAGCTTCTAAACTGGTGTTCTCCTCCCCTCTTTTATATGGTATTTGTAATTTTTTTTTGTGGTGGCATTTAGCGGAATATGTAAACCACTGGTTTACAGGCAGCATAAACCACAAAAAAATATGAACTGACTTCCTGTATGTTCATCATATCAACCAGCTTTTAAATACAATCAGATATTCATACAGTGCATCAGTCACTCATTGTTCGGGCCGTATGTTCATTGCAAGATGATGTTATAGACCCCAAGTGAACAAACAGGACTATAAGGACACTGTCCGTTGTTTCTAATGCAGTTAATTCATTTACTGTCAATGTTTGGCTCTGCACTGCAGTTCGCTGCCCTCTCCAGCCTGTCAGATACAGACTTAACAACACAGATTCATCAGCAGACAGTTGGCAGATTCTCTGCCAAGCCTTTACTGCAGCCATTACTTTCTCTTTCCGGGGGCTCTTTGTCTTTAGTCTTCAGAGGTGAAACACAGGATTGGTTGGATTGATAATATTTGACGGACTTGGACAGTTTTTCCACTCTTGGCCCTAGAAAGATCTGTGGCTGCCTTATTAGTATGTTTAGGATCATTGTCCTGAAATTGGAGGATTTATTTAGATATAGTCCTACACTTTGAATGTATAAACACTCTTAAACGACCTTAGAGATGGTTTGGATATTTTAAATTGGGGTTGTATGAGGTACTTATCCATAGTTGGTATATTCAAAATACATGAATGAACCATCCCTTAAAGCAGAAATTCAGCACTTTAACCGTGTAGTCATAATTTCAGTGCCGGTGTATAAAGCCAAACAATTTTAAAAAAAAGTGTCACTGTCCAAATACGCAAAGTTTGTGGGCTTGGGGGGCCCGATATTCATTGTTGCCTGCAGCTCTTTTGATTGTCAACCTTCTAAACCTAAATTACAGTGGTTAGTGTCTGCAAGGCATTCCTAAATGTACTATGCATTGTGCTGGATGCTAACATGCTCACAATGGCAATGCTAACATGGTGATGCAAAGTAGTTGTGACCATATACACAGTCTTACTTCAACATGTTAGCATGCCAACATTAGCCACTTGGCCTTAAACACTAAGTACATCTATAACTAAGGAAAATGTTATTAGCTTTGCAGGTATTTAATCATTTAAGTAAGGTATTGGTAATAAAACATAAGGTCTGATAATGGTACTAGAGAAATAGTCAGGTAATCACTAAGGGAATTAAAATTCAACTTGAGGGTGACATGAATGTCTATACATGTCTTCATGGAAATCCATCCAATAGTAGATCCAATAGTAGATGAGACATTTCATTCAAAACCACAATCCTCAAAGCCATGCTGCTAAAAATTCTTAGAAGAAAGCATAGGGAGGATCACACG
>NC_048422.1:6644695-6659374 GCF_013103735.1 Etheostoma cragini
GGCCTTACTGTACTTTCCCACCCATCCCCTTCTTGCTTGGCAAGGTGACTAAAGGCAAGTCATGGTAAAGAATTAAACCTAAAAATGTGTAGGCCTAATAATAATAATAATAATAATAATAATAATAACAAAGTTCAACCAAGTGGCATGCTACCACTTACAGTAGACACCCGTTCACTGGGCTATGTGGGCTCCCAGTCCACAGAGCCATATGTCTGCTAATGCTACTGCATATGTTTCTGTTCAATGTCTGAATTATTTAATCCTACTGTTCTCAGTTATGTGACTTTTGTTTTGAAAGGCAGTGTATTTGTTTAAGTAAAACATACTCCCATGAGCAATAATTTGCATACATCTCATAACTCACTGTCTTCTTATCTTTGATTTCTTGTTTTACGGGATCTAAAAACCAGGCAGTGTCCTCTTAAAATGCTGAGATGTGACTCCTCAGAGTGCCATGGGACTCTGTAAATGACAGTATGGAGTAATAATAGCTCTCTGCCAGCAAACTTCACATTCCTGAGGAGATGGAGGAGCCAACGTCAAAGTTGAATTCAGCATTTGGTTTCCTGTAATGGCCCTCACCCTCACCCTCACAATCTGGCTCCCTCTCCTACTACAGCTGTTTACATTTAGTGACATCAAAAAATTCCCTGTATATTAAGGTTGAAACTAGCTCACCAGGATAGTTTGTCATAAAATGGAAAGGCTGTGTTTGGGAACATTTCGCAGTGGTATACACTTCTCTTCTGCCATAAACAGAGATGTTTATTGAAAGCACAGCTTTTTCAAGGATGCTTGTGTGTGGAATTTTCCACTGCAACAAGGTGGTTTACAGAGTCTGTGTGAGAGCATCTGAGGTCTCTTTACTTGTCTGACAGGAAATGTAATCGTTGAGAATGCTGCAAATGTCATGAAAAAAAACGGCAAGAGGAGACTGCTGTTGTCTTCCGTTCCCCCCCCCGAACAGATGGCTGTGATCTCACCATTTAAATACACAATATCTTGACAGAAATGCAGCCCACCAGTCTCAAACCCTTGTGGCATTAATGTTTGCTAAATGATTGCACACCTAGCACATGTCTGCTTCACTCAGGCACATGCCTGGTATTGTTTAATGCACTAATTCAATCATTGTGACTTGAAACAGGCTTATGAAAGCTGCAAATATCCGCAGCTTTGCCTGGCTGTCAGCACAGCTGCAGTCTTATAAAGAGAGAGCTTGACTTGGCCTCATGCCAGAATTTCATTCATCCTGGTGTTTTCAAACATTTGTGAAGACGCTTCCTCATTATTGTGTTTACAGTGGCTTTAGTCTTTGTTAAAACTATTTGAATGCTTGTAATTCCACAGGGCTGTTCTTCATCTTGCCGTGCACTGACAGCTTTATTAATGTGGACATGCGTACCATCACCTTCGACATCCCACCGCAAGAGGTATGACATGCACACTTCCAATTACATTAAACAAATACTTTGTCACATTCACAGTAATTCCAAGGACATCAAAATAATTGTGCAGATGGATAAAGCCCACCAGTAATGCACTCGTTGGCAAACCAGACAATAATTCAAATGTTTTGAACAGTTCCATGGAACAATTTCCTTAAAACATCACAAAACAATTTCTACCTCTTTATTTTCTAACGTGTGTAAAATCACTATCCCGCTCTCAGGTTTTAACCAAAGACTCTGTCACAGTGAGTGTTGATGGTGTGGTGTACTACCGGGTCCAGAATGCTACTCTGGCTGTGGCTAACATCACTAATGCTGATGCTGCTACACGGCTGTTGGCCCAGACCACCCTGAGGAACGTCCTGGGTACCAAGAACCTGTCAGAGATCCTGTCTGATCGTGAAGAAATAGCACACAGTATGCAGGTATGGTAGCAGTTATACACACTAATAACTGGCATTGTGGTCCAAAACAACATGCTCCCCAGAAATGTCAGTCTGTACATACTAGGGCTGTCACATTTTGTTCTAAATTTGCAATTTTTTCAAATCATGGCGAAAAAATAAAATACTGACTAAAATTCCTGACCATACACATCAGAATTCACTTTCTGCATTACCTATATCATGCCCTATACACCTGTCAGTAAACTAAGCTAATAAATGAAGGACACTAGGGAGCAAACAAGTGGAGCAACGTCAATTGTACAAGACAAACTGTGTATGAAACTCTGTCTGACCACAGACGTGTGAACGTTGCTGGCAGCACATGCAAATGCAACAATCAGAGCTTGGATCTCAGACTCACGATTTACACTACAGGGGTTGCATTGCATTTGAATGAATCCAAATGGGTTTGAACTACTATGAATTAGTCATAGACATTGTGCTTTTTTTAAATGCGATATAGGTTGCGATGGAAAAAAGACACTTTTTTACCAGATTACATAAATAGCTATATTTTGAAATAATAAGTAATTCTCTACTACAGGGGTGATGTTATAGGGGAGTGCATCTACATAGAAAATCAAAATGAACTTTTCTTATGTGTATGTTTCTTTGTTGAACTTTAATGACTTGAAAACACCAAAGAAAATTGGTGCTGTGATTAACGTTACTCTTCTGAATTGATTTTGGAGAGGGGAAATTGGGCAACAATACGCTGGTTGACTGATATGACACCATTGTATTCATATAATATCAATCCAGGCTAAAGTAAAGAACATTTATAATGCATGACTGTTGCTTCCTCTAAATTTCAGGTTTTGGTCAACTAGTGGGGCCTGCTTGTTTGTTAGATGGATTGATCAACATTGATTGTGATTGGGGGATTGCTGTGCATGCAGAGCTGCATGGTAAACACTAGCAACACACTGTGTATCCAAGAACACTTAAATAAGTGTAAATTATGTTGTATCAGAAACAGACTTCTGTAGTAAATTAGTGTTACGTTTCCATCATCGCGCCTTCGATCTGTAACTTTAGTTGGGACAGACGCCTTGTTTCTTTAGGCTAACTATATTAGCTTTAGCCTGGCTGGTAGCATCTTTATGTGGTGAAAAATGGCAAGGAAATGTTGTTTTAACGTTGCATTAATCAGGTGATATATTTTGTCTTTGCAGCGAACATAAAACACTGATTACTGTAGCTTCACTAAGGAAAAGTATGTGCATCACTGTGTTGCAATACTTTTCTACATGCATAGAGCCTCACTTCCTATAACAATAAACCCTGTTGGACTATCGTGACGTCACATACACACGCCGTCCACATGGCTACCTGTCTTAATAATGTAAAAGGAGAACGGTGAAAGTTTACTTTTTTATCAAACAGCAGAAAGGTTTTAGCGTCAACATCGCAACGCCCTGTTATGTGACTGTCGCGCATGCACACATCACAATGTAGACTAAACAAAATATAGTGTAGCCCTTTTCCTCTAGTAGACACTTCTAACGTCCACGTCTGTGAGCTGTGTCAAACTAATTCCTTATTAAAGGTTTATGTTATGTAGTAGGTATTTCACGTTTTTAAGCACACAGCTCTCAAAGTTGACCCCTCTTCCCCAGCTTAATGTGCCAGAGAGAGAGAGCTGTGGTAGTTGGGCAAGCTAGAAAGTAAAAGAAGAGAGGGAGCGACAAACAAAGCAGTGAATCGGAGGCATAAAAACGCTATTTTCTGATTGTTTTAGGGGGGCCACGTTCTAACGCACAAATTAACACAGACTTCCGTGGGAATGTGCCCCTATGCTGGAGTTTGTGTGAATGCCAAAGTTCATCCTGTTTTTCTCTGCCAGTTAGACTTGTGCGTCGGTATGAGAAGCTGATGGATAAGGCGGCGGTATTGGGAATGAGAATGTGGCCGCACACCCTGTAAGCTGTTATTGGCTGGGGGTTACGTGCCCGAAAGCTCTTTTCTGACGCCCATAAACGTCCCACACTCAAAAAAATGGAAAATGCAGGCAGAGGGTAGGGTCTCTTCAGATGGAGATACCACCACTCACCTTTACTATGTCATAATTGATGATTGAGAGGAAATATTTCATGTACAGTCTTGCCTCTCAAAACCCAACCCCTCGTCCAAGTCGTGAGAGGTGGAAACAGGTAATGTACGGGATTGCCAGGCAGGGCAAAATATGGTGGGTAGTTTAGCCACCCGGCCACTATGGTAACCATGAAAGCCTGCCTGGATGCACCCAAAACATGCTGGCTAACGGGGCTCTGGTAGCTAGGTAAACCAATCATCCACTTAGTGGAACAAAAACAATTACTGAAACATTCATGAAAAACATTTAGCAAGTTTTGTAAGTGAAAGGTTTCTCTCTACAGACAGACATGAAGCTGCATAACTAAAGCCGAAAGGAAGTTGCACAGCTAATCCCCTCCCTGCAACCTAACACACCACAAAGATTTGCGCCTGAAACATCCAAACAATGTATCAAGCTAGTAACATTTTCCAGATAGCAGACAAAACATCCTGGGAATCTACTGGCCTAACACAATAACTAGTAATGAGCTCTGGTAAATCACTAAACAAGGACCGATTGAAACAAAAATCAAACGCAGGAAACGCAGCTAGATTGGGCATACAGTGAGAAAACCACCCTCCAACAAGACCAGACAGTCCTTAACCTGGAACCTGCCAGGGTAAAGAAAGCCAGGAAGACCCAGGAACAGCTGGAGAAAGGTTTGTGTAGGCAGACCTCAAGGAAAAACATCATAATCCTAGAATGAAGCAGAGAAGACTGCTGAACCAGCTGGAGAAAGTTTATAAATCACAGATGCTCTTTAAAAAGCAAAATGGGTTAAATAAATTATAAGTCTATACATTGTTTTTAGGATGATAATAATACATATTACACAAGTTGAAGTATAATTTAAAGCTGCACTGGTAAATATTTAAAATTCTGTCATTTTAACGGCATCTCTTAAGGTGACAGAGCCACAGAAATCTCCCAGCTCTGCAATTGCACTAAAAAAGGATCCATCTTGCTAAAACCTAATCTCTTACATGACTTGATGCCAATCCTTCAATGTCAACGGTCAATGTGCTGACCTTTCTTCACTGTAATACAGTTCATATGATTGTTAGAAAGGGCGATGTAGTAAATCTGTTGTTCTTGAGAGAAACTAAATGGCTAGACCCCTGAAATAATGGACTATAAAGAAAAATGCAGAAAACGCATGGAGTCTCATATTATTGCCTACATTTATTTTTACTGACTCAAACAACACAGACTGAGGGGAAACAGAATGAAGGATTACAGTGCCACCTTGCTTAGAGCCAGTTTACCCCAACTCAAATGGCATAGTGTGCATTGCTGCCATCATCTGGCCTTGGCGTCTGGCTGAATTGATAGGCTATTTGGATAACAACTTTAATCACACAGTTGATATTTCAGTGGGTCAGTGATTGGATTGCTTCAGCTGTATCTGTGAGCCAACAGTATTTCCTTTGCTGCTGCATTAAGAGAATCAAGATTCAATCAAGAATCTCTGTTCAATAGCCATGGTTGTTACAGCACAAACATAAAACACAGTGGCCTTTTATAGACAGATTCAACAAGCGTACCGCACAGCCACAGATGTTAATTTTTGCTTTTGCAGTAGGAGGTTTGTCTTCTTTGATTACATTTAATACGAACAAAGCTCCATTCCCCAACAATGCCATGATACCAAGTACAGAGACCTATCTGTTTTATCGTTACAAGGTCCTAATGTGTACTGTAGTTGGTGATCTCAAAACATACTGCATGAAGTATATTGATGCATACAAGGGAAAATAAACAAATACTGCATTACTACGATCCTCGTAGGGGTTGCAGTTTTATGTGTGTAATTTTAGGATTGGTACACCAACTGTGCTCTTAATGTAATTTCTTTCTGCAAGAGTGAAGCATGCGCCAGGTTGACCTCCATCTGCTGGACAAATTGAGAAATGCAAGAGGCTTTGAAAGGAGGGAGTTTTGGACTAATCTTGGTCTTTAAGGAAAGGAACTTCATCTAGTTTTCTTTTGCCTTCATCATCATCACATCAAATTGTTGCAGTGCTGATATATAAACGTGTTGCCAGTTTCTGGCAAATGCTGGCAAAATGAGATATTTCAATAGAGAAACTTCAGAAAACATGTTGAACACTTTCTGTCTCCTTCAGTCCACTCTGGATGATGCTACAGACGACTGGGGGATCAAGGTGGAGCGGGTGGAGATCAAAGACGTCAAGCTGCCCATTCAGCTCCAGAGAGCCATGGCTGCTGAGGCTGAGGCCACCCGTGAGGCCAGAGCCAAGGTAAGGTGCTTTTGTTCAGTAGAACAACCCCAGTGTTGTAATCAGTCATCACCAAGAGCCAAGATCACCATTTGTTAAGGAGGGGGTTAACAGTAACAAATTAGAAGTGGGTCATATTATTAGTTTTATTTAAAGCGGAAAGGTTTTCATCCAACTGCAGTGATAATGTCAAGACATAAAGCAGACAATGCACAGGGCAGGCAGTTTAGTGATCTCCCTGCAGTTGTGGTGTTCTTCAAATCCGAGACCTTCAAAAAGTGGTCCTGAGACCATGGGCGTAAATCTCATCCAACAGTTGGAGAATAAACATACAATTTCTGGAGAGCAATTTTTGAAGGGGACACAAGTAATACAGTTATACTTGTAGTGGAAATGTGTACACAGAGGAAAGCCTTAATGCTAACATTAGTGTAGCATGGAGACTGTACTATTATCCTTCTTTTCCGGGTTTCTCTTTATTTAATGAAAAAACTAAATTAACCAAAATATTCTTCTTTAAAACCATTTATTTATTTTTAAGTTTACAATCAAGCCACAAAACTACCTTAAAAAATGAGTTATTTTGAAAAAGTGACCCCAAATAAAATAAATGCAGTGCTTTTGTGCACTTGTTAAATTAGCTGATCATAATGTAAGTTAGTGAGTCACTGGTAAAGCTCATCTGCTCACCCTGAAAGCCACACACCCCCAAAGATATTATCTAAGCTCAACACACTTACCTGAGACTCTACACCTGACTGTCCCTGGTCTCCCTGTTCTTTAGCTGAGACTCTACACCTGACTGTCCCTGGTCTCCCTGTTCTTTAGCTGAGACTCTACACCTGACTGTCCCTGGTCTCCCTGTTCTTTAGCTGAGACTCTGCACCTGACTGTCCCTGGTCTCCCTGTTCTTTAGCTGAGACTCTACACCTGACTGTCCATTGGGGTTAACTGCAGCAAACCTACTGATTAGCCACTTAACATCATATTGAGCCAAACACAACCTGTAGATCTTCAATGTTGACCCTAATATTGTTAATATTAAAACTAAACTAAAAGTAAAAACTAATATTAGTTCACACACATAACATTAGGCTTATTGCTGTGTTAACGTTAGTTGTATTGGGTGTATTTCTATTCAACAGGCTGTTAAACAATCTAGGTAACCTCTAGATCTAGGTCCCCCCCCCACAGTCACCTATTGGCAGCTAAACAACTGGTGGCCGGCGTCCCGGAGCTCTGAAACTGCTAAAATAAATCCCAATCTCCCCCCCCGGAAACACACACCCTTTTTACACAGGTTTTTATTGAAAATGTCTAAATATTGGTTTTGTGCAGACATGTCTCACCTTCAGTCTCATTCCTGTTTTCTTTTGAAGGTGATTGCAGCGGAGGGAGAGATGAACGCGTCGCGGGCTCTGAAGGAGGCCTCCCTGGTGATTTCCGAGTCTCCTTCAGCCCTGCAGCTGCGTTACCTTCAGACCCTCAACACCATTGCCGCCGAGAAAAACTCCACCATCATTTTCCCGCTGCCGATGGAGATGATGCAGGGCTTCATGAAAAACTGAGTAGGAGTCTCAAATCACATTGTTCACATGCACACACACTCAACTTACACACACGTATTTCGGCCTCTTGTGTCTATTAAGCATGTCCCTTTGAACCAGCATTGCTAACTGTGGCTAACCTAGCTAGAGCAAACCCCACTGAGATAACAGTTAATTCCCTCTTGTTGTGAACTGGAACGCGGTCCACCTGGGTGTGACATCATTCCCAGGTCTGGCTTCCAACTCCTGAGGTAAATGGAGCACAGCTGTAGTCTGCATTCAAAATGTAAAAAAAGAAAAATGCAACACAAACCCTAAGTGACCATGGAGTGGATCATCAATTGGATCCTTGGTTACTTAATTCCTAATTGGCATTTTGTTGTAAAAATGTAACCTGGTTGCGTTACTCAGATCTTTTCTTTCCATCTTGTACACTGATCTGTTTGGCCAAACAGCCAATCAGAAAGCCGATTCAGTGTGCTCAGTCAGCTGAACGGCTGCAGAGTAGTGTCAACTACAACCAACGGTACATTTTGAGTTTCAATTTAGATATTAGCTGCGCCATTGAACGTTGTCAGTGAAGTTTTAGCATAAATCTCATTCCAATCTCAGCACCAAACTTGCATTTGAACCGTTAAGGTTCAAACGTGTACCAGGACGTACAGTATACTGTACGCTCTACTGATTATCATCAGGAGAGTGATTATAGAGTGATTATGTAAAGTTCTTCCTCTGCAATGGCCTAACTTGGTGCATTGCGTTATCACATGCTAACTAGCAAGGAGTTAGGCAGAGGTGTTGAAATTGCCCCTTCACAAAGTAGGGATCGGTAGGAGTGACATGCAAATAATAACACCGAAACACACACACACACAAACACACACACAGACAAACACACACACACACACACACACACACACACACACACACACACTCCTTTTCTCCAGTTGCCAATACTTCTGTCATGGCTGAGAGGTTAACAGTCAGGCTGGATGTTACTTGTATATGTTTACAGTATGCTTTCTATCATTTACAGCATATTTTACATTCAGAAGAATAGACCTCAAATTACCATAGCATTGACTCTGCAACAGTATCAGCTACACTAGTGGTACTGTGTGCATCATAGGGCTGCCAGTTGTTCCTATTATTTTGCCTTTACCAATAAAGAGAAGCGGTGGCTGTTAGAAACTTATCGCAAGACAAACGCCTTAACTTACTGCCATTAATTCTTTTCAACAGCCTAATATCATATTCCTATGCATTTACAAAAATAACTAATGGATTTAATTTGTCTAATTTATCTAAGCAACAATATTTTTTAAGCAACAAAAATTATATTTCTATATCACATACGCTCTTTCCAGGTGCAAACAAGCCAAATATGTTAGTCTTTGTGTTTTTATCTTTTAAACTGACATGTAGTCCTTATATGTATTCCTCCCTTTAACATACAAAGAACAGAAATGTTAGTAAATGTTCGTTAAAGTATGTATGACTTAGTAGTGTTACTATATACTATTTGTATATATAATATAATTTCAGAAATGTGAAGTTTATTAAAGCTTTGCTGTGACTAGACAGAGTTTCAGGTTGGTGAAAACTGAGTTTAAAGTAGCACTATAGATTTTTTAAAATTATTATTATAGACTGTTACAGAATTTTACTACAGTAACTCCTGTATATTTGAGTTGCTACAAGAGAGAGAGTATTATTTTGCCACAGCTAGATAAAAAGAATCTTGAGTAAACTTGCTTTAGAGTTTGAACTCTGTTACAGAGAGGAGAGGTGGTTACATAGTACACATAGCAGGACATAGTGATGCGGATCACCGAGCGTTTGTGTTCAGAGAAAGAAAAAACTACATTCAAACTCACTCATTTGGCTTTCACAAAAGCCCTGCTCATTAAATCAAAGCAGCGTTTAAGTTTCTGTCTTGGGAAAAATGTTAGACACATCAATTATAACGCTTTAAAAAAAAAAAAAGTTTCATTCAGAATTCATGGTTGTTTTTTTTATACAGTTTGCTAATGTTTGATATAGTTTTATCCTGACATTATACAACTAAATAAAGACTTTAAATAAAACCACTATCAAAAATCATTTTTGTCTATGGAACTCATTGTATTAGAACAGTGTTGCAAATGTTTTTAAAAGCAGAGGCATCAAACAATGTACATTTTATTTGGTTTTATTGAAATTATAACAGGGGAAACCTTAGAAAATGTCACAGAAGACATAACTGGTTTGTAAAGCAGCAAAGCGTTGGTTTCCCATTTAAAGTTTGCTATTGCATCACACAAGCTTTCCTGGGCATGCATCTGTGACATTTAAAAAATAAATATAAGAGGCATTGAATGTGCAAACAATTATCTATAAAGGCATGCTCTGGAACAGTACCTTTTTATAATAAAAAAAGCAGAATGCCTGTAAACTAGGAAAGAATATTAAGGCATCAGTTGTATTGCTTTTTATAAGCAGACTTTTCTTGGCAGTGAGTTCTCCAATGTCGCCGCACACAAAGACTTAGTTGTCCTTACATTTCACTAGTGAACATGTTTTATTGTCAAATTGGCTTCAATAAAAGCAGCAGACTGTATTTTAGTGCAAACCCTAGAGGAAGCCTGTGTATTTGTTAAAGCTCTATTGTGATTGGTCGAGACAAAGTGAATTAAAACACCGCTTCATCGACCTGTAGCCCTCACAAACAACACAATAGTTACAAATGTTTTCTGGCCGTATTGGCAGCTAAAGAAAGTGTCATGATTGGAGCTCAGTGCTTGCGGTGGAGCAGAGGGGTCAAAGGTCAGGTGAGATCTCACAGGGCCAGATCAGCCATGGCGCGCTCCAGGGGGTCGCTGGTCCAGTACTCGTGGTCCCAGCCCAGGAACCAGCCGGTGAAGGTGGGCGGCTCGAAGCCCTGCTTGATCTTGACGATGGGCGTCCTGGGGTCCCTGTTGGCCGGGTCAGTCTCGATGTAACGGACCGCTGACGAAGACAAGGAAAAGCTTGAATTGGTGCTAGGAGTCATGGAGTAAAGTTAAGTCCCAAATGCACAGCGGAATAATGTGCATAGCACAAGCTATGGTGTTTGACAGTATTATCTTTAATAAAATAAAATATGTCATCTAAAATAAGATTTTATTACTTTTTTGTATAGTGAATATGGTCTTGATGTCCCAAATTAAAATATGACATGGGGCAATTTAAACTTTGAATAAGAAAAATGTTTGAGGGGTTACAGCAATGATAATTATTTAAACCGAAATCAGAAAAGTCAGTTTTGGATGCCAAAGGATTGTTGTGAAATACAATTAAAATGTATAAAGGGAAGTTCTGGTGACATTTCATTTTTTTTTACGGATAGATATCCTGTTTTCCCACAGATGTCCTTACCAGACGCCATCGCTTCCGTCTTCTCTTCCTCTTGGGCCTCATTTCCGATCCAGACAAATACCTGAAAATGGGAAATTTTACTGTGTATTTGTTCCTTTCATTGCAGTGACTTAGCTCTGAATCTGTCAGGTACAGACAAAGCTCTGGTTTTCTTTACCTGCTCCCAGGAGTCCAGGATCATGACATCATCAGTGGCCAGGTCGTCTTGGGTCATCTCCCCGGGTACCTCCTCAATCTGAGAGGAGGACAACGAGTAAGTGGAGCTGAATTGATGTTGGACATTTTTTGTGATGAAAGCTGTTAACTGAGTTCTGAGAATTATGGAAGCCCATTTTTGCAGATATGATGAAGAAAAAATATTCTGTAAGTCATTATAAGAAGAACCTTTTCAAAATAATGAGAAACAATCTCAGAATAATGATACACTTTCTCAAAATAATGACTTGTGTCTTAGTTTCTCAAGTTAATAATTGTATTTTAAGATTTTGAAATGTTTTTTCATTATTTTGAGACACTAAGTTATTTTGAGAAAGTGTCTCATTATATCTACTCACGGAATCTTTATTTTTATTTATTTTTTATTTATGTAATCAAGCCTAAAGGCGTCAATCATGAATTATCCAGAGCAGCTGTCAATATTTCAGTAAAGGCAAGTTGTTAATAATTACTAGGTCTCAGCAGTGTTTAGCTCAACCACTACTTTAACTATCTGCAAGGTAAGTTACCAGAAATTACGCTTCTGTGAAATTAGTTTCACATAATAAAGGACTGCAGAGGCAGCTGAAACCAAAGACTTACGATGAAGTTTCCAGTCTTATTGGAGCAGGCGAAGAGTCTAGGTGGGTGAGCGTCCATCTTGTCCTTGAGTCTGGTAGACGTGCGATAGTCTGCCTTTCCTCCCAGAGCTTCCCAGAACTGATCTGAGGACAGGCACACTTCAAGTTATTATAGTTTTATTTATGTAAACATGAAAAAGCAAATAAACACCTAAAGAGATTGAAGCAATAGTCCTTACACTTAATCCTTATTTAGCCTACATATGGCTAGTGATTAGCTTCATAGTGAGCAGACACACGAGGGTGGTATCAGTCTTCTCACCTAACTCCCAGCAAGAAAGCTAATTAGTATTTTTCCAAAAATGTCATGCCATTGATAATTAAAGCTAAATTCAGGGAATTTTTGTGGCCATTTAGGGATGTTAAAAAAATGGATTTGACAAATTGCCACCTTTTTATAAAGTTGTTATGTCTAACGTTAACTCAATAGCAAACAGTTACTCACCCAGCAGACACAAAGAGAGAGCAACATTAGCATTGGAGTAATTGTGTCTGATTAGCTCTGGTTTGCTATCTGGCTCTTTAGCTGCTAAATGCTCCACTATGTTCCCTACCTAGTAGCTAACTGTTTATGTTTGGTGCTGAGAGTGAACCATACAGTACATCTGCGGTTAAACAAAAACTATGTCCTAAAAGATGCTATAAAAGCTCCAAAAAGCTGCAGTCCTTTATGGGTTTGTTGCTATGAGCAATTCCTTTTCACAATACAAAGGTTCATTTGATCCAGGATTTCTCCCAGTATATTGCAAGCCTGGTAGCACACCGGGCCTAAGTAGCCCCCCACTGCCTAAGTTACTGGGAATTATTTTGTAATGTACTTTTAAGACATTTTTAAACAACAGTTGCCGTGGGGGTGCTGGGTTGTAAACTTAAGACTTCATATTTTCAAAATCTCTAGGCACTGACTTAATCTAGAGCCCTATGGCATCGGTCATATAGCTTTTTTTAAAGTGCCCATATTATGAAAAAAAACATCCATGCTGTTTTGAGTGAGATAAGCGTTTCTGCGTGTATCCTGCCTTCAGTCTACGGGTGAGTTGGTCAGAATGGGCAGGGCCATCCACGGTATCGGCTAATACATCTGGTGTGTGCTAACCACTTTAACTAATAACACATCAGCTAGCTGTTTCTCCAATTTCGATCAGTACAAGGCAGGATAATCCAGGAGGCTTCTTCTAAACGAGAGCGCACTTCCAACTTTACGTGGAACACATGCAGACGGGGGACATGTAAGTAGTTCTATACAATTTCTTTTGTAGAACTCGAGTGTGATGTAGCAGTGTTTTGCCATTGAGAACAAGGGGGCTAGTAGCATGTGCGACTCCCAACAAAGACGGGATAGAAGTGTGAGGCCTCACTCTGTGGCTAAAAGAGAGAGTTTGAAAATGAAACCATGTAAACCTATTCTGGTACAACCTCAAAATACAATTATGAACCTGAAAATTCACATAACTTGAGCACTTTAAATTCTCATCTTCCCAATTGTGTTTATGATAGTGTTATCACAGAAACCATTGGGCTTTACAATAATGCTGCCATCAGTCTGTCAGCCAGGCCGTCTTCTTAAAAAGGACACTTGCCATTGGAATAAACAATTTTTCTGCGGAAACCTTGTGATCCATTTTTGATTTATAATAAATAATTTTAAAAAATGATTAGTGCAGCTTTACAGGCGTACAAAGCAAATACAAAATGTTTTGTTTTTGAATTAATATTAATTTGTGTCAAGGTAACTACATCACTCACCTTGTGACAAATGATTCACACACATTTTGTGTAAATTCATAATAGGAAAAGTTATAAACTATCAGCAAAAGCTCCCAGAAATAAAATGTTGAATTACTGTTCTGTTGTCTCCGGCAGCCCTCGGCTGAGGCCAGTACTTAAAAAGTGTGTTTATAAAAAATGTAATTTGTTATGTTTTAGCCTGAGGTTTTCTATTTGAAATTGTTAGCAGAGAAGCCAGTTTCTTCGTGAGCTTTGAAAGCAAATCACAAGGTTACTGGTAACATCTAAAGGGGTGATGCAATCAAATCTTCTTTGCTTTAATATAGATGAACCCAAGCGCGTACTTCAGCTGAGATACAAAAAGAAAACTATTAAGCTTCGCATGAAAGGGCTATTTTACCAGCTTGAACATAGTTCGTAGCTGATACAGGAGTACGTTAACTGGTGTTGGGTTTTAGTTTAACTCAAAGGCGCAACCTTTTTTTATTTTTTGTTCTGTGTTCATCTTTTTCCCTCACCAGTCTCTCCTCCCTCAGACAGCTCAGAGGCTGACACTCCCAGGATGTCACACAGCTGCTGGGCTCCCTGCTTCTCTGTGTCACTGGCACCCACGCCCATCCACACCATGGAGCCTCCAGGGGTCACCAGAACAAAAGCATCGTTGGAGTTCAGGTTGGAAGACGCTGCATCAAGCTACGTGGACGCAGAGATATTGTAGGTTAATGTGCAGCAAAAATACATTTTATGTAGTGATGCTGGTTTGTATTAAGCAGCCAGACTTTATTGAGGACCATGTTTGGTTGTAACTGCCAATGGATTGAGATGAGTTTGTAGAATCAACAGAGGCTGGTGTTCATCTTTCTTTTTGTAATTGTCAAAATAATCCCATGCAAAGGTCCAAAAATGAATGCTTTAGTCTGTTTTGTTTGTGTGTGTGTGTGTGTGTGTGTGTGGG
>NC_048422.1:6659417-6690988 GCF_013103735.1 Etheostoma cragini
AATGGGGCAACAATGGGGCTCAATGGCAAAGATTAGTGAGATACATCAGGCTCTGATACACACACTCGTCATCGATGTATAATGTCTTTTCATTATTTGTTGACAGTAAGAAAAATATAGAATATCACCAGTCTTATCCTTTTAAAAGCACATTTGTCTGTGGTGACGTTAGAAAGTGTATGACGTTTGTCCTCTTACCTCCACAGCTCTGGTGTGTCCTGCAGAGTTGGACCGCACCTGGAAGAGTCGAGTCTCTGCAGGAGCAGACTGACCTCCTTCCCTGGACGTTCCTCCCTTGTATACTACCATGGGTTGTCCTCCAAACAGACTCATCAGATGGGCCGGCTCTTTCCCCTGGACCACTCTCACCTGGTATCACAAACGGCAAAGTTAAAACTCAAGCATGATAAGATGTTTTTTTTACGGTACTTCAAAATACCTCATGCGTTTTGACAATGTGAATTATCCCCGGTTGGTGTTACCACAACTCAACAGACAGATCCTCCCTTGTTGGGTGTTGTGAAATATGCATCAATAATATGTAAAGCATGGCTCCTGCAGTACAGACTACAGACACAAGATGGCAGCATGGGGCTGAGCCACAAGGTGCTGTGAGTCGAGGTTTGAGGAATTAGGACGCTGAACAATGACGCAGGTTAGGTCTAACACAGTATTATGAGTCTCTTTGGTCTGCCGCTTTCCCATAAATATTTATGTATGTCAGCTCTTGTCAACCAATCATCACAGCAATTTATGCTAATCCTGAGAGAATAGAGAAATGGTAAATAATCATTGATGGGTAGTCTACAGTCAACCTCTTTCAAACTACAAACATTCCCAGCAGTGCCTACTCTTTGTTCATCCTCTTGTATAATATGAAACAGTCTGTCTGTCCCTCAGTAGGATTACTTGTCAGTTATGGTTGTCTCGAAACAGCATAAAAGTTTTAGTTTTATTTTACTTCAAATCTCTGGTTTAATAATTGTGAGATTCCTTGTCTTGGTTGCTAACCCCAAACTAGAGAGACTGTTAGACTAGAGCACAGAGAAAAAATATAGTTTGTTAAGTATGGTTTTTTGGGGATTTTTTTTTTTTCTGGTCGTCTCTCTAGGTTTCAAACATCATTACGTCTTTAAATCAAAAGAAGAAAAATCTATCTAAATTCCTAACGGTATCATTTTGGTAATTGTACTAAAACTCAGGTATTTTCTCAGTGCTAACATCAAAACATTAAGACTATCCCATCCCCTGGGATAAGTGAATCAAGTTAAAATAGCTTTTCTCTATTTGGACAGTGAGAGCAAGGAAACATCTGTTAAAGACAAACGTGACATCTGCAAAAGTTTCCACACTTCATGGATTCCACCGCTTAACCGTAAAGCATCAAGGCTCATTCTGTATAAAAGGATGTTCCCAGGTTTATCTGAAGTTAATATAAGGCTTCAACAAGTTAGACAAATCAAGTGAATATCTTCTTCTTTCTATATCCTTTAATACACATACACACAGGGTCATGCTACAGCACGCACGCACACAACATGAGCATAAATGTTGTACGTGCAAAGTGAATACATGCATGAGGAGTGAAGTGTGAATGCAGAACACAGAAATAATTGAATGACAACACATCCGAGTGCAGAGCCAGGACTCACTCTAAAAAACTCTAAATCGTACTGAATGATCTCCACAGTTATTTCCAAACTCCAACATCATCACCCTGATGATTCCATCTAAAATTAGGTCAGAGTAGAGTTTTGTTTATGTGGAGGAGGAGGGAACCTCCCATTAACATCCACAGCAGAATGTCCTGTTTGTGTTGACTCATTATAACATTCATTAAGTCTTAAAGGAGCCAAGGAGCCAAAGCAATGAAGCCCATTTTAAAATCAATACATTCATATTCATCTGAAAGGTGAGAAAATAAGAAAATGTAGCTTCTTTTGTTGCTGGCTCTGGACAAAAGTCCTATGTGTCATTCTGGGAGGGTACGGAGCAGGGAAGGAAGGGGAAATACCTGAGTGGTTATAGGAGCACCAACAACCTAAAGACATGTGGGAAACCAAGGAGGACAGGACAGAAGCAGCAGCAGGAAAACCATCAGGGAGAGGAGAAACCGTAAGGATGTACATTTTAGAGAGGAGGTGACTGCGCTGAGTAAGCCAGAGGGCAGCAGAAACTTTGATAACATGACATATGAGATGAATAGAAGCTCATGGAAACAAAAAGGCACTAACGGAACGGGTTTCACCTGCACAGGACCGCCGCCGAGCTCGTCATCCAGCTGGGCGCCGAGGATCGCGCAGGCCCCGATTTCATCCTGACTGGAGTCCGCGCCCTGCCTGGGAGACAGCGTGAATGCAGCATCATTACACCAAACAGAATAAGAGGCTGGTAATTTAAAAAAAAACATCAAAGTGAAAAGATTTTAGCAGTAACTATTGAATGGAAATTAACTATATTAAAAGACGAGTCCCTTAAATCATCAACACTTAAATTTACAACAAGTATTTTAACTTGAATTTTAACTGAAGATTGAACTGTCACATTTAATTTCTAAAAATACATGACATATACTGATTGTATATACAGTGTGTGTGTGTGTGTGTGTGTGTATATATATATATATATATATATATATATATATATATATATAAATATATATCTTTCTTTTTTTGGGGGGGGGGGGGGGGGGGGGAGATTATTGTATGTTTTGCATTTAAAGCCTTAAGGTATAAGACCCACTCAGGATTTTGCTCCACTAGAAGTTACCCAGGATACCTGTAACTTATCAATTGAACAATGTATGTTAACGTCTTCAATACACTCACTATTTTTTCCATTTAAAAAATATTATACGCACATTTCCAGCACTGTGTTCTGACTCCTCTCAACACAGAATTTCAATCACTACATTTTCCTGTTAACCGCGTCTATTTGATTGAGGCAGTTTGTACTTTGCTCTTCTAACCTAATGACTCTGCTTTATGATTCCGGCAGTTAGGAGGGGGATATTTGTTAGACCAAAAGATTGCCTATCTCCGCTTTTACTGAACTATTGGCCTCTCTATCATATTCTCACCACATGTAGATAAAATGTCCTTGACGTCCTCCATGATGGTAGTTATAGAGGATGATGTAGCTGTCTCCTCCGTAGAACTGTCCATGTGTGGACGGATCCACGGCCATCTTGTCCGACCCCTCAATACGCCAGATCTGTCAAGAAAGGAAAACAAAAAGTTTATTTAGTGTAATTAATGTGTTATCCCATTTACTGCAAATCATGTAGACATTACATAACGTATATCTACAGTACTGTCTATTTGTTGAATGTGGAGAGAGTTAACACCCACCAAAGTCAAATTCATTGTGTATGTAAGTGTACTTGGCCAATAAAACAGATTCTGGTTATAATGTAATGTATAATGTAAATCGTAACATTTTCCAAATCCGACGCTCTCTGTAGAAATCACTCTGTATTTCACATCTTTCACAAACTCATTTTCCACAACAGGGAGCTTTTTGTGTGGGAAGCGTGCGCCTGGCACAGGATGGGAAGGTGATAGCAGCAGCAGTTGAGATCTTATGGTACGTGTCTATGGAGCTAGATTTGTTTCTTTATTACACGCGAGAAAATAAATGTTTGCAAGAAAAAGTTATTACACTGATAGCAAAAAAGCATTTTATGAGAGGAAAAGAAATATTTGAGAGAAAAAGTTCATACCAACAGCCATCTCTCAAAATACCTTTTTAAACTTTCAAATATTTGGTTTTTGCTATCAGTGTGAACTAATTTCTCAAAACAAAAAACAATTTTCTCTAAAAGGATTTTCATCTTGCTCTCAAAACTTAAGTCTAAGCTCTCGATGCAATTTTTCGAAATTCCGGTTTTTAAAATGAAAATCAAGAATGTTCATATTTAAATATCAAAGAGGTGAATTCAGAACAAACAATTCGGATATGTTTTTCAAAAAGATATTTCAATATTAAGTATTTAGTGTCTGTTAAATTTCAAAGACTCATGTCTCTTATTGTCTTCCATAAACGTGCCCATCAAGGGATTATATGAAGGGTTGCAGATGTCCAGCCTCTGTCCTCTCACCTGTTTCTCTCCGCTGCCGTCATCCACCATGCCGTGCTGGGCGGCCATGGCGGGGGAGTTGTGCAGGATGGATGCGTCGAAGGGCACCTTCTCGATCTTGGCGATGCTGTTAGAGATGTAGGCGACGCCCAGGCCCTCGGTCTGATCTCTGTCCCGCCAGTTCTTGAAGAACTGTTTGAAGAGCGGCGTCTCGCCCATCTCTGGCAGGATCTGAACCTCCGTGTGTTTGGGGTAACCCATCTTCTTGATGAAATGGTCTGCTGCTTTCATCGCTTCCTTCCGCTCGTCCACGTTAGCATCTTTGCCTGTAAGCAGGAGGAAAGATGGCGCAGATAATAGTTATTATATCAAGCGAGAATATGTACTGTATATATGACAAATAAATAATGATATGAGTATTTTAATTTTGAAAGTGTCAGTAATAATAGTTTTTTAGTTTTATGAGGAGCCAACTGTGGGACTGAGTGATATGACTGCAACAATATCATCTATATATGCCAGTTTGGGTCAAAGGGGATAAACAATATTTTTTTTCTTTGTTTTCAGATATACGCTTACTCTTTCTTTCATGACGAGCTAGATGATACGCAATACCACTCTCATATCAACACGGTAAATTTGAAGCTACAGCCAGCAGCTTGTTAGCTTAGCTTAGCATAAACAATGGAAGGCAGAAGCAGGGCTCTGTGTACAGATACAGAAATCAGCTTACCAACACCTTTAAAACAAAACAAAAAATATCACATGTAATGTGTTGTCTGTTTAATCCATACAGAAAGTGTACGAAACAGACAAGTTGCCTGGCAACAAGACACCAGGGAGTCACTACGCAAGTTTTTTTTAAATATATAGTATACCGGCCGATATATTGGCATTTCTGAGTTTTAAATACATTTTTTAAATAAAAATTCTTTATTGGTTAGGCTCTAATATATACATTTATATAGTGTGTATATGTGTGTGTGTTTTTTTCTGAGACCTGGCTATGAGAAGCAATGAAGCTGAGCCAGCATGCCTGCTCAAAATTGACCACACAATATCTATTTAGCAGAGGTATAACATTTCCAGCTGTGGAAAGACCCTGGATACTTGGCACAATGTCGCTGACTCTTTGAAACACATGCGCAGTTTGAGACCTCAGCCTGCACATGTGTTTGGACCAATGTCTTGTGTCTGTGGGTGTGTGTGTGTGTGTGTGTGTGTGTGTTTCTGCGTGTGTTGTTTTGTCTCCCTCCCTCCCTCCCAGCTTTCCTCGCTGTGGTTTTTGGCTCTGGGTCACGTTCAATTAAACAAATTGAGTTTCCAACTGTGAAGATAAAACTCTGCAAAATGAACATAGCGTACCAGGAATCCGCTGAAGCACCCTGCACTGACCTTTCCAGACGAAGATCTTGCCGTTGGCGCCGTGGTCCAGAATGAAGCAGTCGCCGGACTCCAGGGCGCTCTGAGCGAACGGGTTCTCTGCTGCCACCAGCGCGATGGCCATGCTCCCGCTGGCGTTGGACACCTGCAGGAGGGGGCGAAGGAAGGGAGAGGTTGAGTAGAGGCACAGTGTGTCACCTTTTCTGAGATTTACCAAACCAAGAGAAAAGGCTGCACGGCCTCCTTCTGGGCTTTTCATTAAATCACTGTCAGTAACAAATTAGTAGAACTGTAAAGCTAACATGGTTGTCATGTAGTTATTTCTAGAAAGTTGTAATGATAATAAAGTTGATTTGAATTAAATTTTTGACATGATTAGATATTTCAAATTAAACCAGACGAAATTACAGATTTTTTTAAAATGATTTATTTTATTTTTACATAACACCAACTGAAAAATAATGAGACAACAAGATATTTATTACAAGAGAAATGACAACATGTGTGTCGGGGGGGTTTCCGTTTCTCTCACCTTGTAGAGTTTGGCCATCTTCCTGTTTGAGACATCAGCCTGGACGTCATCCGCTGCTCCGGCAGGCAGATCTGGTTTCTCACCTAACACCTGAGGACAGAAGCAGCCGTTTCAACACAAAACTCAGTTTAAGACCTAATTGTATTCTCATAATTCTCTGATCTCACCTCTATCATCTTCTCTCTCTCCATCCCCTCGTCACAGACGTAAACTCTGGCCCTCCCACTGCGCTCGTTGTCACGGATACCCTTGGCAACCTGAGTAGCCTTCAGCTTCTCAAAGCGGTTGCTCTGGGAGCCGCACCACTGGTAAATCTCCTGTACAGCAAGAAGGTTACAGAAGACGTGCTTAACATTTGGTGTTTTACAAAAATGAAGACCACTTTTCCCATAATCCTTAGAGCTTGTTAAACGCACACCAACATCTGTGCTTTTGTAGTGTAGATCTACTTAAAATACCTCACTGCGATCACATCTAGGTCTGCAATTAACAATTATTTTCATAGTCAAACCAAAGCATGTGTTTTGAACCCTCTTTAGTTTATTTTATTGTATTTTTTTTATTTTGTTTTTTGTTCACACACAGAAATGTATAAAATACAAAATAAATTAACAAAATATATATACACTACCGGTCAAAAGTTTGGGGTCACTTACAAATTTCCATTTCACTCCATTATAGACAGGATACCAGCTGATCTGGGTGGGTGGCTGATCTTTAATGCAATATCTACATTTCCCATTATCAGCAACCATTCATCCAATGTTCCAAAGGCACATTTTGTTTACTAATCTGATATTATTTAAAAAACATTAAACAACCCTTTTTCAATTATGTATGCACATAATGTAATCTGGAAACTGCTGCCCTGGTTAAAAAAAAAAAACAAGGCAACTGATCTCAGCTGGGATTCTGTCTATAATGGAGTCCAATGGAAATTTGTGAGTGACCCCAAACTTTTGACCGGTAGTGTATATTTTCATTATCTTTTGAAAACTTGTTTGGTCTAGAAAATGTCACCAAATGTTGAAATTTGCCCAAGATGACTCTAATCACATGATATTGTTATGTATATCTAATATGAATGTGCTTGATGTGCTCAGTGGGACTCACAGCGCCCAGGTCCAGGATGAAGCAGTCTCCTTGGTTGAAGCTGTCCCAGCTGACCGCCACCTCCGTTGCCCGGACAGCACGGCGACCTTTGACCTGCAGCAACCGCTGCACGACCACCTCATTAGTGACCACATGCTTGAACCCAGACGCCACGCCCCCTTTCTGAAAGATAAGAGAAGCATTTCAATATAAAATGCCTTTTGAAAAGGTGGATCTAACATTAACAGAATTCAATTTAAAAAAAGAGAATTTTGAAGTGGATGTTGGGAAGTTGACAAGATATACATAATGATGCTGTCATAACAGAATGGATCTTCTATTTTTATGAATGATAAAATGCAGTTTTTTATACCCTTAAAAAAGTCAGCAAAAAGGCAGAAATCACACTTGCACCAAAACAAAAGCAAAAAAAACACACAAAACATGTATATTATTCCTTGTATAGACATGTTTTACAGCTATAAACGCAACACCTTACCATGTATTTGATTCCAGACTTGAAGTAGCCAAGAAAGGTTTTGGACTCGTATCCCTGGACCTCGCGGTACTGGATGGGTTTCCCCCCCAGGAAGTCGTCCATTTGGACAGTAAAGATAGCCGCGGAGCCGCTCTCATCCTGGGTGCAGGAATCACCTGCACCAGAGCAACCACAAATGTACTCCATATAAATCCTGGTCATACGGCACATCTATCCAGACAGACAGATTTTGAGTTTGACAAATTCCCTCACTGAGGACTCAGTGAATCAGGAGATCAATATGGGGCAGATCCCAGCAGACACTTTTATAAATGTTATACAATATATTATTCAATTTATGGTCACACAAAGAGGTTCAGCAGCATGTGAGTGGGTTACATCAGACCCTGTTTATTGGTAAATGTTGTTTCCATGATCAATCAAGCTGACTAAAAGGACATTAAATCAATAAAAAAGTCACAATTCAGCTCCTATCTTTCCTGTTTGCTTTAAGCTAAATCCTAAAAAATGACACTGTTAGGCACTCTGTCTTCTTTCTGTACTCATCTCCAGGACTCCTTTTTAGGCTTTGGCTGATCCAAATACCTATTTGACCCCTTACTAGACACGGACATCAATTTGGATTTTAATTAAAAACAAGTGAAAAAGACCATGAAAACCCGGTTGAAAGATTAAATTCACTTTAATGGGTTTAAAAAATTAGAAGACAAAGAAGGTCAACTTTAATAATCCCACAAGGGAAATGAAATGTTTTTCAGGTTCGCTGCCTTGTTTAATGGCCCTGTGCCCAGGAGGCAAACCGGCTTGTCCATACTTGGTGTTCATGTATGTACATAAAGCATACAAAATTGTACATTTCAGTTTCAAAATTGTATTGTCATATATACACAGTGAAAAAATATGTTTCCCTGTACAATGAAATTCTTCCTTTGCTGTCCACAGAATGCCAATTAAAGTCAAATCTACAAAATGAAACCATTTTTAAAAGAAATAAATAAAACTACAATAATCTAGTTTAAATTAGCTTTAGCTCTACAATCTACATCATTTAAATGCTGCTTAGCTGTTGATGTGTCAGTGATAATAAGCCACTACACATGTCAGATATGTATCAGTGGGATTATAAAGGGGCCACTCTGCATAGGTAGTGAGGTTTTGATACCATTTTGCAGATAAGATGCGATTTTAGTTGAAGGTCCAGTGTGTAGTGTGTTTAGTTGTTCATTATCAAAATCTGTGTTGCCAGTTCACAAACTGTCCTTTTTCCTGTATATTTACCACCACCATCAATTCCAAGTAAACCTATTGGCTTGAGATTTTACATTTCCATTTGCATGAGGTAGAAGCTCTATATCATAGACGGTTTACTATTAATATTATACAGTCTATGCCATAGACCGTTAAAGAAATGGACCAACAGATCCCGTTGCTCTGGACGGAGAAGGCCATTAGAAGCACTATTCCGGTGATTGCTGAGCGTTACTGCGCAGCCTCCGACTGAGCTTGATGACGTAGATGTGACGTGAACAACCTGTCTTAAAGCTGTACGTTTTCTGGTAGCTGTTCCAAGAGAAATCTCATGCATTCCCAATTTTGCAGAGATAAAATGCTAGTTAACATTACTAATTAAACTAAAACAGCTAATGTAACTTGAAACTCCCTGCGAGCTCCTCCTGTACTGTTTGGTAATTCATCTACTATGCGACAGTAAGTCGCGTGGTTATGACACAATCGTTAGCCTATTTTTACAAAAACGTCTGCTACGGAGTCATAACGTGAGGCATAACGTATTGGAGCCTTTTATACATTGTCATGTTTCTGTAGAAATAAACAATGGACAAATAGAGTCTTTAAACGCTTCAGATGTAAAGTTATTCGCTGTCAAAGTGACGTCAAAATGAACGGCCGTCAATGGGATGCTAACGGCACGTGATGGCTTATTAGCATCAAAATAGCGCCAAGGCTTAACCCCTTGTGAGGTACACGTTGTGGAGAGAGGCGTAACCCCTTGCTCAATGCTCCATATTCCCGTGCAATCTTGATACTTTAGCTGGTCAGAGACATACAGAATATATGGCTCCGCCTTTTGTGTTTTCGCTGTCACATGATAAACTCACAGGTGCTGCTAATGCTGCTAATGGGTATCGTCGCTTCCTGGCCCCGGCAAGTTTAAAGAAGAAAACATGGAGGACCACACATATTCAAAGTCCTAATTTAAGGAACATGAGTCTTCTTCTTCGCCCAGAAAAAGTAAAAGGATGTTGAAAGAGCAAGAGACCGGCTTTTTGCAGCGTGAAGGCTACCGTACCGTACTTGGCGCGAGAGGGTTGATTGCGATATATGGTCTCACGCTAGATGGGAGAAATTCCTACACATTGGACCTTTAAGTCGAATTATGAATCAGAACTTTCACTTGTAATGGAACATTTTATGACAATATGTCTTTTTATGGATTCTTAAGACATCCATCCTGTGTGTGCTGCAAAACTGTCTAAGACAAATCTCTTGTCCTTAAACAATACATCATGTGTACCATATGAGGCTTTAGATCCTAGAGAAAATGTCAGCTGTGAAACTCTGCTGTGTCCATGTGAGCCTTTCCAACTCGATCACAAAGCACATCAGTCCAGTGAAATAAGGCCTGTCACAATGTACGTGGCTGATCTAAGTGAGCAGGATGAGACGCAGCGGAACATAAAACACGACAGCAGCAGTCAACACAGCGCTGTCTGGAAACTTGTCATCTGTTATTTCAGGAGGCTTTTGCCAACATGTGTTTCTGTTCTCATCTACCCAGATTCAAATTAGAATTAACAGAATTAATTCAGAAATGATTCTTTAATTTAATATGCCGCCTGTTTCTCACGAGTATCTTTTCTTAACTTTGACACACAAATTGAATTTTTTTAGATCTCTTGTAAGCAGATTTAGTTTGATTTTACAAAAGAAAATAATCACAAATAAGGAAAATTAAATAGCATTTATTTTACGCCCCCCTCCCCATTTTTTAAAGCAGATACTGCCTTTACCTCCTCTTGTTTCTCTGTTCTAGCACATCCTAACCTCCGTCTGACTGCACTTACCCAGCCAGTAGTGGAGGTCGTACTGCAGGTTCCCGGAGCGTTGTTTGATGGTGTTGAGGATGAGGTAGGCGTCTCCAGTGTAAAAACCCCCATGCAGGTTCTCGGGAACAGGCACCAGGTCAAAGTTCTCCACCCTCCACACCTGGAGACCCGGCGTTCGCCCGGCCCGATCAAACTCTGGGTGCTGCACTGCCATCTTGCCTGCTGGGAAATCACACACCTCAGATTTAGAGCTTTTCTTCTCTACATGAGTTCTGCAGAGATAAGAGTTGTAAAGTTGGGTAATAACCTTTTTATAAGTGAGCCTGGGACTCCCTATTTGTGAGACATTTGCTCTGGAAAGCCACACCCTTTAAGGCTGAGGTGTTGCTATGGATACAAAGCTAAAGTTTATGGATATAGTTAGACATTAATGGTACAGCAGTGAGTCACTGGTGTCCTGTGGTCACGGTGTTTCCTCTGAGCAGGACGAGGAAGTCCTGACAGCTGTGACTCAGGCGTAGTCATAGCCGGCAAAAGAAACAGTGTTTATAATAAGATATAGGAAAAATCTATCATCTCATCTATCATAACTTGCATGCAAGCACAAATATCTGGACACTAGAAGTAGGAGATATGTCAAACTGGGGCTGCTCGTAACCGTTATCCAATTATTTTGGTCAATATTGAATAACAATTATTTAACACGATTAGTCATTGACTTTGGGTAGAAAAAAAATCAGTTAAGCAAATAAACAGGTAAAAATCTGTGACATTTTCCGTAATACATTTTCATATCCCCTTAAAATAAATAATATGTGTGAATTTGCTTGCCGTGGACTTTGAAAAGCCCCACTGTCTCCAAACCTATTAATCGCTGGCACGGAAAAGCCTGCCGAGAGGGCGTAAACAGTTTCTCAGAAGTGAAGCAGTGTTCTCAGATTTGAACCTGAACTCTCTGAAAAAAGGCTTCTGTAAGCCTTCATTGTGCATTTATTTTTTATTTCACTAATTCATTTCAAGGATGAATTGCTCAAAGGACATTCAAACCCTCAATGTTCTTATCTGTAAAGTTAATAAAGCTGAGGTTCAGATATTACAAAATAAATATCCAAAAACTGGAGGTCCTGTAGTTCAGAATGAACACAGAATCCAGTTTTCCACAGGAATGCTGGACCAGCGGCCTCTCGATTTGCATGACTACGGTCCACATTGGAGCAAGAATCGGCCATTCTTTTAGGCAGCCGTCTGCCCACAAACATGGCAGGAATCTGCTCCTGACCTGAAAGAGGGAAGTGGCTCAGAAAGCGTGCCAACAAATGCGGGGTTCCTTTTTGCCCCATTTCAGCTTCCTCTTATCCTAAGCCAGGCTCACAACTATTATTAAGTAGCACTGGAATGTTTCCGCATGGAAAGGTTAGTGGAACCATTTTCACAGTCCACTTTGCTGATGTTGAACGTGGCACGTGTCAACACGTGTCTGGCTGGTAGATATCTAGATTTGGATAGATATTTGACATTGAGAGGAAAGGAAACATATATTCAGGTGACGGACTATAGAGGCCTATAGTCCGACCAAACATAAAATGGCCGACGCAACCAGTCAAAACACCAAACATGTAGCCAAAACAGCTGGGTATGTGGGAGTCATACGAGGTCCAGCACTGTCTGAACTTCCATGACACTACAGCGCCTGCATCCAGGTTCGGCCAGACAAAGAGAAACTGGGGCTGCTGGGTAATTCCACTGGGATCATTAGAGCTTGATGGAGGAGGTGGAAAGCTAAACTTTCCTGCAGTGGCTCTTAAGTAGTGGAGTGGAATTGAATCGCTTGAATGCAACAAAAGTCAGACATCAAATCTGCAGCGTCTGTGGCCACACAAGGTTTCACTAAGCCTCAGGTATCATAAATGTTTTACGACTAACTTGTCAAGCCTGAAAACAAAGATACCTATAGATGAATAGCAGTTTTAACAAAAAACGGAGTGCTCATACAGTTTTTTCAGACATTGGAATGGTCAAATATGGAAACTTTGACGTACAGTTATATATATATATATATATATATATATATATATATATATATATATATATATATATATATATATATATAGGTAGCGCTATATGATGTGTAATGTCACATATAGACATGCCTATAAGAATGTTTGTATTCATTATGCATGCTCAATCACGTTTTGTACTTTTGGTAAAGTAGAAATGCCTAACCATGGACAGGGCTAGCAAATTATGGTAACCTGTTGCACTGTCCCTGGAAGAATAACTAATAAATAAATAAAATAAAAACTATTCTGTATATTGTCTGTAATACTGTAGAATTGATTCATGATCTCCTGATACAAATGTCTGCTAAAGAAGAGGCACCCAAGCAAAGGAAGAACACAAGATTTACATATTTTATAATATGTTTTCCCTCCCTAGAGTCAGATGTCCGTGTCTCATGTCTGTGTGTTACACTAAGAGCTGGAGCGAGGAAGTGATTAGCCTAGCTTAGCATTAAGCCCGAAGGCAAGGGAAACAGGAAAATGGTTTGAAGATCCAGAATGCTTACGAAAAACAAATAGCAGCAAATTGGGGTAGCTGCTACATCCTCTCAAACTGCTACTTCATTAATATATGGGAACCATTTAAAACAAAGAGAGAACATAATAACTTTATGTTCCCAAACAACCGGTGACAAATCAGTAACTTCTGCTTGAGTTGATAAACAGTAGCCCACAGCCATTCATTAAGTTAAACGGACACACCCAGCAATAGGAAAACAGCTTGCACGCAGAGATCTGAGCTGAGCATGGGGACCCTTATTAACACTGAGACGGATGTACAGCAGGCATTCGCTTTTAATTGGAAAAAGCCATGTCCTTGGGGGTAACACAGGCCATATTAATGCCTCAAGCTGTGGCCCATGACGCAAACAGTACAGGAACACTTGTCACTTCAGTTTTCACTTTGTAACTAAACTAGAGGAAATATTTTACATTACTGCTTCTGGTGTAAGTTTCATGCCAAAAGTACCAGTGTAACCCTTTCAATCCCCATAATAAACCTCCAAAAACATGGTGCACGTGTAGCTCTCTGATTGCCTCAATACAGAGCTGCATGTATATAAATATATATATTTTATCCTGAAAAGTCGACTCTTTCAGGAAGTTTTTTCATCCAACAGCAGCAGAATATACCTTCCCTCTGAAACACATCACCCATTGAAAACATTAATTTGTATTCGGAAGGCCTTTGTTTCTGTGGCACTAAATAAATATGACTGCCTTTGACTGTGATCTTCCGCTCTGATGGAGAGAAATGTTCTTTCTGCCGCTGCACATCAAAGCGGTTTTCTCCCACAGTTACATAGATCCTCTCGTACTGCATGCGGCTTAATAAATCAAACATCAGAGTGGGATGCACAGCATCTGTTTCACCTCACGCTTCATTCATTGAAAAATCAAAGGCCAGTGTTCGAAAATGTGAAAACAACTGTGACAAAAGGTAGAAAACAAAACGTAATCAAACAGGAATGAGGGAGAAGGTTAGAGAAAGAGGTCCTTTAATTTCTTCGGTTTTGTAGATTTAAGAGCAACAGCTGACTAAAACAACATCATCCGTTAAATGTCTCTGGCAGCCGCAGGTTGGAGAAAGTGACTCTCGGGGGGAGTAGGGGGGGTTGTTTGTGTCTTGTGAATGACTCACACACACACACACACACACACACACACACACACGGCTACGAGCTTAAAAAAACAAACAGTATGGCATGCTGGGAAAAGCATATGGTGTCTGCAGGCTACCCCACACCTCTGCAAAGCCGGAGGAATTTTTGGAGTTTCTGAACCCCCCCCCCCCCCCCCCCCCCCCCCCCATGTCATTCCAGCCTCAGTTATCTGGTCCCCTCCCCCATATTTTAGCAGCCTCTCTTTTGTGTCTGCCTTCCCCTGAGGCCTCGAAAAATGAACAGCTATGCCGATAGCAGGAGCGGAGTCATATGATAACATTTGTATTAAGCCCTTGTTATCAATCTGCTGCTGTGCCACTTCAAAAACAAGCCCATAATATAGTTTTATCTTTCAAATCTTAATTTATGTGCTTGTGTGCTGACATTCTTCCTTCAGAAGAGGCATTCCTGGTGACTCATTTTCTCCACTCCGACCCTGCCACTCTCTGCCTCTCCAAGGGTTGTGCAGCTGTCCTCCAGCTCGCTCAGGACATACAGTAGAGACAACCCTCTGCTTCCCTTTCCTCTGTTGACACAGCGTTACGCTAAAGACAATCCAAATGGCTGTTTATGACTTAGTACATAACCTCCCTGATACATGCACAGTTATTAAAGGATACCAGATGGTTGTTTCAGGAACAATCTAGCTGAAACCGGTTCTGTTGCTGACTAAATAATATCAGACAAATACTGTAAACTCATATTTCTTACAAAATGGCATCTCGTTTGAAGGACGTTGAGAATGCAATACAATCTCATAAATAGGGCTGGGCGATATGATGATATCGTCAAAACAATGTTAAAAAGTCTATTGTATATATTTTCCTTCATCGTTTCTGTTGCTATGTCAAAAACTATCAGCAGAACTGTGTGCCCGCAATATTTATGTCACTTGGACGTCTCTTGTAGTTCTGATCATTGCACGGTTGTGTTCATTTTCACACTAAAGTTCTTAATAAAATTAATGAAATACTCAGTAGGCCTATATTTCATTTGTCAATTTAACTGACACAGGAGGATAGAAACATAGTCCTTACCATGTGGTCATTTTGTTTCTTTATTTCTTTCTTTATTAAATTACCATAAAAATAAATACTTATATAATGTTAATGAACTAAGAAATCCCCTCTACGGGATAAACTTGCCATATTGACCAGCCCTACAACAGAGGTTGATGCAGTGAACATGAAGATGTGGTATATATTAATATCGCAGTGTCACAATGCCCTCCCCAACAACGACCCATCTACCTGTCTGGAACATGAGTACACAACCTCACGAGTAAGACCTGGTTGTATTTAGTCAACTATAACTATGAGAGTAAGGGTAGGGAAAGAAACCATGCCGGTGGTTCATATGCTATATTTGGATATGTAGTTAGAAGGTGCACGCAGCACTGAAGAACAGTGATTTAAACAGTGATTTAAACAGTGATTTAAACAGTGATTTAAAAGCTAGAAAAACAGTTCTAGACAGCTGCTCACTGGGTGTGTGTAAGCCAAATCCATCCAACCTCCTCCCAGTAACTTTTATTGTCACGCCAACTCTACTCATGCTACTGTGAGACGACATGTAGGACAGTCATCGCATGACTGCATAACCGCAAGAGGGTGCTTGTTATGTGTAGACATAACCTGAGTCTACAATGAAGTACTTTAAAGACTACGTTGCCATTTATTGTCTCCCAAATTTGGATTTTCTGTCTTCAGCAGCCAGAGTAGGCTACATAACAGTGAGCGGAAGCCTGGACTGTTGGCTTCAAAATGTCCATTAGCAACATTTTTGGGACATCAGATACAGTACCTCACTTTGAGCCATTTTGAGAACTATTCCCATACAAATGTCCACATCAGCTGTTATACCCTCTTTGGTAGAAAGTGTGTGTGTGTGTGTGTGTGTCTGTGTGTGTACTACGGGGGTGTACTACAGTTGGTGGATTCAGGCATCCCATAATCTCTGTTTGGCTGACAGCTGAATGTGGCTCCGACGCGTGCACACACACACACACACACACACACACACACACACACACACACACAGAGCACACACACACACACACACACACACACACATACACACACGGCTGCTGTAGCTAATAACCACATCCAGGATGTTGTGACTAACTTCCTCAGTGAACATTACTATTTGGTTGTGTGTTTCTATGGCAACCACAGATGTCCTTAAAATAGAGATGAGCATATTAAGCTGCTGAGGATCATCTGACAGCTTTTTTAACTTTTTTTTTTTAATGAAGCAAACACAGCATGGCAAATGTTGCTTTGGGCTAGCCCAGCATCACAAAGTGTCTAAATGTCTAAATGTCTAAATGTCTATAAGATAAAGAAACAGGGGAAATATGAGCAGACCTGCGGCCTCGTAAGCGAAAACACGGAACTTTTAGTCATCGTCCAGGGTTACCGATCCATATATGGCAGCAGCGGTGCACTTTTCACAATAAAAGCAGGGTTTACACTTCATTAGATGACAGTCTTATAAACTAAAATAACTTGGCTTCAAGTAAGCCCTTTTGGGTTTTTTTCACATCAGAAGAAGAAACCTTCTCTTTCATCCCAGCATATCAAACCTTTGTTCCAGGCTGCGTGAAAATAACAGTTCATTTTATTGTAGCTCTTATAAATAAGGCGTCAAATTACCGTCCTGCAATCTGTGCTCCAGGCTGGATTACAGGCTGGATTGTTGTTGAAGAAAGTGGGGGGGTTGTTACGTACCTGAAGGTGTAGGTTGTGATCGGAAGGGTGTAGACCTGAGAGAGCTGCAGCCGGAGCAGAGAGGCGTCGAGTCGGCGGAGTGAAGAGCCGCAGTTTCTGCTTCTGTCCCGGGACACTCCCCGTTATGACACTCCCCCGGACAGGGGGGCGGCCGACACGTGGGCGCGCACATGCACACTGATGTCATCATGCTATAATCTGCCTGATCTTGGTCTGTCTTTAATATATCTAAGCAGTGACTCTGTTTAAAATGCCACTGGGAAGTTTAGGCTGTCATAATCTTTGTCTTGGATTGGATTGAATTGCAAAGTGTTCATGTTATTTGGATATTTCATATTTTAAACAACTGCTTCAAAATTAGACATGAAGCTTAGAATCAAACAATGTTGCTATCTTGATAAGAAAATCAAGACATGGGTGCAGGGGTTGTGAATTCCAGCTGTGCCAGGATTTGAGTCTTCACTTCCGGTCTCCAACAGGGTGTAGCTTCATGTTGACCAATACTGCCCCTGTCTGGTCCATGGTGCACCACCTTGTTGGCACACTGTGTGCACACTTTTCCCCATGTGCTCAGGGTCAGAGGTTTCTTGTCATTTTGCAAAGGATGTGAGATTCCAACTTGTTTTTAAGAAAAGGAGATTAATGCACAGCGATTACCTCATGATAACCTATCCCACCAATGTTGCGAGGTTGCATTTCCACTCGCCTGCATGAGAGATTTAGTGTGTGAGGTTAGAAGGTTTCCTAATTTGGTAATTGTATCACTATTTAACAAAAATGTGACGTATCAAAAGGTTATCAGGGCTGCATAGTAGTAGTACATTTAGATTTCCAAAAAAAGAGGACCCTCGGCCGCCTCAAGACACTAATTCAGACAGGCTTCTCAGAGGTACAAAAAAAAGAACTTATGCAATAAAATAAAATCTGTAACAACCTGAAAATAAAAAAAATAAAAAATGAAATATATGACCTATTCTGTGTCAGCTAAATATTTCTTAAAACCTTTTCAATGGAATAAGATAAGGTTGTTCGGTGTCCACGTGAGCTTTGAGATCTCCAGCACCTTTATTGGACACTGAAACAAATGTGCTAGCATAATATATAATAAAATACAATATATATAAGGCAGTCTGTCTGGAATTACGTCATGCAACAACATACTGTAGTATTTTGTGCACAGCGCCATTTAATTTAAGTACACGCTTAATGCTAATGGGGCCATGAAAAACAGTGAAAACTGGACAGTTTGATGAACTTATAACCCCCCCCCAAACCCCCATTACGTAAAAAAGTGGACATGTCCGAATCAGCTTTAGAATCAGAATTAGAATCAGCTTTATTTGCCAGATATGAGAACATGGTTTTGGAACATGGTTCCATACAATACAACCAAACAATATACACTAATATCTACATACTATAAACAGAAACAATATAGAGGCATGAGTCCAATGAAGAGTGCAAAGTGTGCTGGAGTGAATTTTGATAGTTATCATTTAAATGTGGAGCATTGTGGTATTCAACAACAAACATTTATTGCATTAATCAATCAAATCACAAATTCTATTGGCTTTTTCTAATCATGTCCTTTTTGGCCTTTTTCAATAACATACTAATTTAGAATGTGACAGGGAGGGAAATTGATGGACCACCCCCCCCCAACATAAACCCGGTAGTGCTTTACCTTACTGTCAAATCTTTGTGGCCCTCTGGTGGACAAAACACAGAAACCGAGCAACAGAGCGAGATCTGTGTTCACCACTGGCATCACTGCACCACTGGCATGCAAATATTACATTAATACCTGGTCACTTTATCACTTTAACACTGTTATTATTAGTATTTTGTTGTCTTTATACTGTCTTTTTTATCTGTTATTTTAATTTAATTTTAATTTTAATTTTTCTTGCTAAATCTGCTGCTGGAATTTTCAATTTCCTCGCAGCAGTCATCCCAAAAGGATTAATAAAGAGAAGTCTATATGAGACCGTTGGCTAGAAAAAGTTAAACAGGGTAGAATTAAACGGTGACACTTTACTTAAAGGTATCACCATGAGAGTGATGTGACACTGTCATGACACATGAAACCTAACCATAACCATAACCATAACTTGTCATGACAAAACCAAATGACACTTAACTTAAAGAACTGTTATGTCATAAACGTTTCTGACTTGTTTATAATGTTTATGACACGTTCATGACAGTGTCATGTCACCCTTATGTAGATACCTTCAAGTAAAGTGTGACCCATTAAAGGCTGTTTGCTTTGTAACTACAAGATATTTGATTTGAGTGATGTAGAAAAGTAGCAATGGTCAATTACATAATGTATTAGATCTGTTCTGCTTCCTGTATAATATCTATATTAACCCCCATGTTGTCCTCGGGTCAAATTGACCCATTTTCCTATGTCAACGTTCTTTTTAACTACCCAAAATAACATGATTGATTCCACACAATGCTCTCTGGCAAGTACAAATCTCTACTTTTATTAATTTTAGGGTGTTTTATTCAATTTTATAGCATTTCAAAAAAACGGAAGTGTTTTTGAAATAGTATTGAAAAAAGGTTGACATATTCCAGTCTGTTATTATACATCAACATACATTCCTTTAATTTTAGTCTAAATAATTCCTTATTTCTGCTTTTATAACTCAAACATTAGATATGCTTTCCTTTAAATGAGGTTTATTGACCATAATTTCCCAAAAAGTGAGAAACATTGAAAAAAAGGGACAAAAATGTAAGAAAAAGTTAAAAACATTGATAAAAAGCGTCAATAAAAGTGTTGACTTTCAATTTTGGCGGGAAGACAACACAAGGGTTAAACATGAATGCATGCTATGGCAACGAGTGTTTTACAATATTATCATGGTTATGTGATAACAACATGTTGCATAAGGGCAGCAGAAAAATATTTGACTCTTCTTGAGGACCAAAAGTTGATAACAGGTTTATGGAAATCACATAACAGAAAACACGTAAAAGATGCTGTATGTTGAAAATGACTGATCACCGATGTACAATGTCCACGCCAAGCAGTTTCTAAAATTAGGAGCTGCAATCGATGCACACATTGAAAGGCTCCAGTCATGGACGAAAGCAGCGCAACAATAAAGTCTTGTTTTTGAGTCTTGCTGTTTAAGACATTAACAGAAGCTGCATTCAGCCCGGCAGGAAGTCCAGCGAGCCTCGATAGGCAGAGCTGTACACTTGAGACATGAGACTTTGACATGAGTTTGAGCTCACAACAACCACGAAAAACATATTTTCCCATGAACCCCTGCTTGTAGTCATGCACAACCACGACACATTTACTAGCCTAAAACAGCTCTTCAATTAGTTTGTAGGAATTACAACAGTCTATTACTTTTTTTTCCTAATAATTAATGCTTTCTTATTAGTTTTCAATCAAGACTTTAGTCAAGACTAAAATATCTCAACAACTAGATGGATTGCCATGACATTTTGTACTGACATTTGTGGTCCCCATTGGATGAATCTAGATTAAGATGTATTGTCCCATAGGGAGATTTGCTTTTGCAGCCAAGACAACACAGTAACAACATAAGAGACATTACATTCATGCCCCTTGCAGTATCTCAGTTTGTTTAGGGCTGCTGTAGCAGAAGAGATAAAACTCCTGCTAAGCTCCTGCTTCTTCATCTTAAGGTCCTGTATCTCCAACCGGATGATAGTAATGTGAAGTGTGAAATGAGGGAGAGATCAACTGACTTTTCAGCAGGTTGACGTTTTATTTCTTTTAGGAACATTTATTAAAAAAGCTTTTAGCATGTCAAGGTTTAAACTTATCTTATGAACTATCTCAAAGTTCCCATGGCATGAAAATGTCCCTTTATGAGGTTTTTTAACATTAATATGAGTTCCCCCGGCCTACTGGCTAGAAATGGTGATCGGTGTAAACCGAGCCCTGGGTATCCTGCTCTGCCTTTGAGAAAATGAAAGCTCAGATGGGCCGATCTGGAATCTTGCCCCTTATGAGGTCATGCTCCTTATGACCTTTCATTTTCTCAAAGGCAGAGCAGGATACCCAGGGCTCGGTTTACACCTATCCCCTTTTTTATTGCCATGGGACCTTTAACATTGCAACAGATAGCTACAGGTTCATCAGACAACACTTGAGAAACATATACCTGTTGTCTATGCACCATGCCAAGGGAGGTTACCTCTCCTTTCTCTGCTTTGCCCGCCCAGAGAACTTGGCCCACCCACAAGAGAGAGACATCATGGCTTTTATAGGTGCAAAGTGGCAGTCAAAACTACACCCCCACCCTCCACCTCCGCAGCATGAGGGGCCCACTGCTGCGGGCTGTTTGAAGAATATTGAGGGGGACATTGTTTTTGGAAACGTCAACTAAAGGGTTTGAAATCACTGACAGCTGAAGTGGGTCAGAAAGCACTGAGTCTAATACGATATTTGGCAGTTGGCAGTTTTGATAGCTCTACTCCAACAAAACATACTTCATCTTATCTTGTGCAGCTTGCCATTTGATGTACTGTATTCCTCACACTCTTGTGTTTCTTAGCAAGCTGTGATTTAGGAATGTTGTATTTCTCTTTTCTTAAGTGGGCATACTTCTGAACGGGATGAAGGATCTGCCGGATCCATGTAGGTGGTAAAACTATCGTTGCACGTCCTAATCCCTCAGTGTTTGTGGTGCTGAGACGTCTCGCAGGCTCTTCAATCCCCTCCAGAGTCCACCAACATACTGCGGTTACTTTACAGTGTACATGACTTACTGGAAAAAATGTGAGGACAAGATAGATTTATTGTTTGGAAATTCTGACAGTCAGTCAATTCCGGCAGTAAATGACACAGCAGTGGTCCATTTTGGATTGCAAGTCATGCACCAAATAAAATATTCAGAACGTGAGTAGGCTTATATTTTTAATACTGCTATTGTATGACAAACAGGCACTTTGCAGTTTTGTTTTTCACTGCACGTAGTGTCTACATAAAATCCAATTTGTGACAGATTAGATAGCCTACCTTATTTATCAGATGTGTGTAGCAACATCCTTCTTGAAATGAGCAGATTGAAGTTTATCTGTGTGTCTTGATGATGATTCTGATTGATGTTTGTGTGTCAAGGATGAAAATAACTGATTGCAAACTCTAACTTTTCCTGCTTCCGTTCTGGTCCAGTACATTCAAAAATCAGTAAATCCAGTTTTCAGCTATGTCCTTATCAGCTATGTCTGGAGAGTCAAGAATTAAGATGTGTGGAAGATTCTCTTTTTAAGTTAGTTTTTATTATTGTACTCTGAATCAGGGTAAACTAAAGTGTGTTGACACAGACAAGGTTTTGTCTTCCAGTTTGCAGCATACTTTAGCTAACAAATACAGATATATCAGGTGGTCTAATTTGCGTCATTTTAGGGGCCCTTGATATAAAAATGTTTGAGAACCACTGGCTCGGTTATTCATACACTTTGAGAAAGCTTTCATAATAAATAATAAGAACAGAACCTTGGAGAGCATCCCTGAATTGGAGATGGTTGCTTGATTAGGTGTAGTCACATTGAAATGGATATTTCAAAAAGCCACATTAGTCCTTTCAGTGTGACCACAGGAACTACATTGTAATTTTTCTTGGCTGTTTTCTAACGTAATTAAATATTAATACTTCAGTCAGGCCAGTCGCTCCATCCCTCCATCCACATTCAGCTATGTGCACGCGCGTGCCCGTGCATCTGCCATTCTGTGTGCGCGCGCATTATAAAAACCATTTGGTTCACGTGTGAAAAAAAAACTCTGGGGTGGGGAAGCAGTGACTTGTGGGATGCGGCAAGAGAGAGACAGAGGAGAGAGTGTCTGACACACAGAGAGAGTGAAACAACAGCGACGAGAGGAGCGGGAAAGAAAAGGAGGATAGCAATAAAATAACCCGTCTTATTGTTAATTTAGCTAGCGCGTGACATTCAGGTTTGCTTAGACAGTGGAAGAAAAAGTTCAGATCCCACGAAACAGCGCGTGGGAGTGGGAACCAGGATCGTGACTGACTGAGGCAAGCTCCACTGTCTGTCTCGTCATGGCAGGTAATTCAGTTTAACCATTAACGTTACACACATAAACACCACGAACAGGCCGACTCCGGTCCAACAAGCTCTCTTCCTTGACTGCTGCAGGGTGTCGCTAACCAACCTAGCTAGTGTCAGTTTACCTAACGGTTGCTAGCTAACAAAACGTAGCTAGCTTGTGCTAACGTTAGCTACACAGCAAACTCAAGTGTCATCGTCCATCTATCTGGCCTGCATTTGCCGGCTAAAGCTAGCCAGCTGCTGCTAAGCAAGCAAGCTAGCAACCAATAGCTGTTTACCATTATCTACGGACCAGAGACCAGCAAGCTAACGCTGCATACCGTGTTAGCCAAACAGCCACACCAACCTAACGCTTCCAACTTGTCGTAGCCGCAACGGCTGCTTCTCAGACTTGTGCACGAGATATTCAAACGACTAATGTCATATATATGATCTGCTGTTGATATTGAAATAAAGCAATACGCTAGAGGTAAAACAGGCGGTTCCACTCCAGTGCACACATTTCTCCAGGACATGCCATGACGGGTTAGACAAACTAGGCTAGCTAACGTTAGCTCAAACTTTGACATTGCCCACATGCAGGCTAGTAATCCAGGCCTGCTGCAGACTAAACAAGCTGTTAAATATTCTGTGCAATGCCTGGCTGAAAGGACTCAAGAGTCAAGAGAACCTGTATTGAGGACATGCATATGCTAAACATTAGCTAAGTGGAAATGGTCTCTCTTCAAGTAAGACCCAGGTAGTCACGTTTTTTTTTTTTTACAGCCTGACGTTAGCATTTACATTGCAATGAACGAAGTAGCTATTAAAATGATAAGCGACTCAAGTCCATTGTAGCCGATTACGATTGATGGCTATTTATTCTTATAGCAAAACCGGATCCCTGCTGACATATTTAGTACGTGCATTTGGTCCATTTGGGCGGGGAAATGACACTGGTGTTTGGACATAGGCGTTGCACATTATACTTTTTGTTAAAACTGACTGATAATTTCAACAGTTAAACACCTATGTGCATTTTCTTATAATAGGAATGGAGGCAATCTTTGAGAGTGCTTGTCCTACCAGTACCAACCCTGTCCTGGCTGTTTTAATGTCTGGTTTTAAATCATAATTCATCTCAGAATACCTGTGTGATGAAGCCAGGGTGACTCATAAATGTCCTTAATTATTCTGCAGAGCTGTTCTAGTACGTGGTATCCACAAATCAGACCAGTTTGCATTGTGTAATAACAGAAATGATCACGTGTTTAATTAAAAAAAAAGAAGTGGAATTTAACTAGCTATATTGTGCAATGAGCTATGTTGTACCAGAACCTGTTGAGGCTAGTGATGGAGGTCATAATCAAACAAGTCAGCATGTTTTTTTTCTTGTTTTTATTTAACATAAGAGCCTGGCGTGAGAGCATCTCTTTCTGGTAACATTACAACAGTTGCCCAAGCTTAAGATGGTTCAAGGCTCTATTCACCTTCTGTTACTATGATCTGGAGTTAGTTAGTATTGATGAACATTTTTTGCAATCAACTCTAAAACTTGATGAACATTTTTTGCAATCAACTCTAAAACTCTCTCAAAGCGAGAAAACCACCATACTAAGTAAGGCTCGGATCAGATTTTTGATTTGGTGGATGCATTTACAGTTACACACATTAGTGTTGAAAGATTTGACATCCAAGGGCCCTGTGCTTTGTAACCGTAGTTCTTTGGCCTCTTAATGAGCCCATAGCATAACGGCTTGAGCAGGTATTATGTGTGGAACAGTTGGGGATGTTAGTTGTAAAGGGATTGAATTGTGTGGTTTCAATTTAATTTTGAGGCTAGACTTGGAGAAGTTTTGAAAGGGAATGGGCACATGACAAGCCAAAACTTTGAAACTTGCTCATCTTAACTATTTGTGCATCATTGTTGATGCCCAGCACAATACAGTTTAGGTGTGGGAAACATTGTGAGGCTTTAAATTAGAATGTATCTAGGAAGCCTGCCAGTACTGTATTTGATTGCTTTTTTTTAATTCCTGCAGGACCTGGAGGTGACATGCAGTGGTGCTTCTCTCAGGTGAAAGGAGCCATTGATGATGACGTAGCTGAAGGTATAAGCTCTGCCAACAACTAGTATCAGTCTCTGTCTGTCTGTCTGTCTAATAAATAACGTTGATTAACACATCTATTTATAAGGGTGGCCAAACACCACTAGCACAATTGGGATATAGTGCACATATTTTTGAAAAATAAATAAAACAACATTGTTTTAAACATCACACAACTATGTAGCATCCGTTGTAAATGGGGGCAAGGTTGCGCAACTTTTGCGACATGAACGCGTAATGTGTGCGGATTGTTAGCAAAGTGTATGTGCAGCGTAATGTATGGTTTAACTAGCTACACAGCTGCGTGAACAAACGACGTAGGATTGTGTGATACACAGGGGAGATTTTTGCTTTAGGATTGTTGTTTCTTCAGTTTTTTGAGCCGGGGCAGCACTGTAAAAAACTTATTAGAGGCACTGTTATCAGAGGCAAGCAAAAGCAGAAACTCTCAAAATGAAATTGCCAATACGCTCATTCAAAGTCATTAAGTCGTTTCCCGTATAACGGTAGTTTCATTTAGAAGAAATAATGAGACTTTACGATCCATTGTCATTGATTATAGTGAAATTGTAGTGTTGGAAAGTCTGCTCCGCATACGTCACTCATTAGAGATGTTCCGATACCAGTATTGCCATAGTATCCAATACTGCCTAAAACGCTGGTATCGGAAAGTACTGGATTTTATACACCAATCTGATACCACGTTTAAAAATAAAAACTACGTTAAAATCTACGTTAAAGAAGTTTATGTTATAACTGATGGTCAAACTGGAAAATAAAAGGAAGTTCTGTGGCGTTCATGGTTTGTTCATGTTTTATAAAGAGTTTAACCGGAACCAGATCAACAATAAAGACAGAAATCTCATCCATCCACAGGGATAGTAGCACACAGTTGTTAAAACATTATAAAATATATGAGGTCGATGTTGTTGCCAAAACAATGGTAGGGGAAACACTACTGTAAACCTGTATTGTTGTAATGTTGTTCAGTTCACAATGTTCTGCATCAGTCTGGCATGTTTCAGCCCTTTAACACATTCCAACAATGAAGTGACAGAAAAATGCCTACATATTTGCTCTCACAGCTCTTGATCCATGCAGCATCCACCTATAGATAGTGACTTCCATTAGACATTATATAAGTAATGCATGATGTTAGTAATGCAGGTAGTTGCATTGTTCTGGCCCTTGAGATCTGTTTTTATGCCTGTGGAGTACATTAGTCATTTATACATTTCACAGGCTAAATGTGTGAATCAATAGAAAACCCAGCAATGATAACTGATGGGACCTTTTTTCTGTACTTAACTCTAAAGATAAAAAAAAAAGCTTTGGCTGTGAAAAACAAATAAAAACAAACTAGTCCAAATTGATAAAAGAAAAAAAGATACCATTTCCATAAAAGAAATACTACAAATAAAAAAACAAAAACATTTTACACACCACATAAAATAAAACCCCCTCCCTTTCTCTTCCCAAACGCTTCCCATGGGTGTAGAATATGACCCTTCCCTACAACTTCCAGCCTGTTAGTCTGTCTCTAGGGCTTAGAGAATGCCCTTGGGTCGGTCTGTCTCAGGAAGTTTAACTACACCGCGTCTGATTTCGGCTCGCCATCATGTTTCATTGCAGTATACGTTGTCCCGCGCTCTCTGTCACCATGCAGAGGAGGGGACGGAGCTACTGCCTTCTGAGTTAAAAAGATTTGGCACAGTATTGAGTTAACGTAGATAGTTACCCGGTAGTACCGATGTCATTGTGTATTGGTCGTAGGGCTGCACGATTATTTTGATCGCGATTCTTCTCACGATTATTTGTTGAGTTTAACCAAAACAAATTTGATCGTCACATAAGCTATTTATAACTGCGAGAGGGGGTGTGATGGACGCTACTCACAGAGAGACGGCTGACTCATATTGAACGGGTCGAATGGCGGATACACACGTGTGTGAAGAAACGTCTGTATCTTTACTGCGCTGCATTTTTATGAACAATAATATTCTCGCAATGGGTCACATCTCTGGCCCAGGTCCAGCAGCTCTGTCTCACACGCTATTACTCTACCAACTGAAGTTAGTTGCATTCAATAACTTATTCCGTGTTCTTCGCCGTGGCGGCCGCGATAGCAGAGTTACCCGCGGAAACAGTGGTACAAATACAGGTTTACCTCTCATATTTAACAATATACAGCTGTGTTAATAACAAATTAAACTGTGGACAGATGTCAGAAGTGTGGACCGACGGCCGCTGCGCGCCGAGAGGACAGGATTGGAGAGTAGAGGAGAGGAGAGATTCAACACAGGCACGGCTTTACAGACAAAATGGGTCATGTAACGCAAAATTAAACCATATCCATATAAACAGCATTGCAGCGGATGCAAGGACATTTGCACCGGTGCGTCCTAGAGGTGCTAACAGCTGACAGACGCTGCTAGCACCGACTAGCACTGGTCACTGTTGTCTGAAAAACAACAGACGGGACAAACTGTTGCGTTTACTGGTAAACCTTAAGACCAACGTATAAACGACTGCTATCTGTTGAGTTTTCCTCCCGTTACTCTGTCCTCTGTGACTGTCTACATCTAGAAACTAAGATGCACAGGGTGCAGTGAACTACTCTGACTGGCTTTACGGAGCGGTAGATTGGCTTTGCAAAAAACGCGGATCGTTCTATGAAGTGACGCTTTAAAAAAAAAAGAATTGCTCTATCACGCAAATTTGACCGTGGGAAGTCAAAATCGTGTTCGCGATTAAAATTTGAATAATTGTGCAGCCCTAATTGGTCGGTACCCTAAAAAGTACAGAGTTCTTAAGCAAATCCTTAAAGCTGATGTAAATATTGATGTTGGTGTCTGCCCTAATGGAAGAGCAGTTGTCATTATGTCTTTAGATATATTGCCCCCTACTTTTGGCCTCAGGGAGTAAATCGCACACAAAGACCTCCTACTGTAGCATTGTCCTTCTGCTCTAGTGTGTGTGTGTGTGTGTGTGTGTCTTTTTATAAAGCAACATGCTACTGCTGGGGGAAGTGTGTAGAAAAACTAGGTTACTGATCACTTTCCGTCTGCTCCACATGCGCTGACATCCTTCTGCCTCTCCGGCCTATACACTCATCATCTACTCTGTTTCAAGGAAAAATCCAGAGTTAGATGGGATGACTGAGTGGTTCCTCATTGTTTTGAGGATTGGCCAGAAGTCATTTTATTTCTGTACACCAATTTAAAATAAAACATTATTACATTTGAAAGTGTTTAAATGTCTTTTCATGTTTTTTTTTCAGCGGACATCATATCCACAGTTGAATTTAACCACACAGGGGAGCTGCTAGCTACTGGAGACAAGGGTGGACGAGTAGTTATTTTCCAACAGGAAATCGAGGTACAGCTGCAAGTTTTATTCCCACACATTATCCATTTCAGAAAAGGTCATCCCCTGAAGTCAATTTTTCAAAGCTTGAAAAATGGCTTCGTATAAGCAAAAATGTAAGGAGTAAGCTGTGTTTTTCGTCCAAAAGTAGCCTCACTTATTTAAAAGATGGATATGTCTTTTTGAAATGAAAGTTATCACACTGTATGTAGAACAAAAATGACCATAGCTGGCTTTTCCTTCTCTAACATCTTCTCTTTTCATCTTCATCTGATATTTTGCCCGGCTCCCGGCAGAATAAGAATCTGCCTCAGTTCCGGAGTGAATACAATGTTTACAGCACTTTCCAGAGCCATGAGCCAGAGTTTGACTACTTGAAGAGTTTGGAAATAGAAGAGAAGATCAACAAGATTCGCTGGCTTCCCCAGAAGAATGCTGCTCAGTTCTTGTTGTCAACTAACGGTAAGTTAGTGGTTTTTCTTTTTTCTTTTTTTTTAGTCAAGCGCATAGCCAGATATTTAACAATAATCTGTGGTGACTTTAATTTAAAATGTGAATGGGTAAAATGATTGCCATCTTCAACAGAGAAACTAAATGTGGCTTTTCCTACTTCACAATAATGATTTCCTGTGTTGCAGAATCCCTAATTCTCCTCACTTTTATTGGATTATCTTAACATGAATGAAGACCTCATAAATGACAGATAGCACTGCACAAAATTATTACAGATAACTGTTTCTGTGTGTAACCGCTGCCTATGGGCAGATAGAACCCCTTAATACAGTCTGTGGCTACAGCCCAGCGTCTTGAAGACGTTTTAAGTACTTTGTTTTGAAAAGAATGCCAAATCCACTAAAACTACAAACTCTTAAGTTATCAAATTTAGCCACACAAAAAATCACATTCTGAAAGGTTCCTTTTAATCACCCTTTTATTTGAAACCTCTGAAATGTAACCAAGGTATGAGCAACAAATCTGTGTTGTTTGACCTCTCCTATGACTGCTAAGACTGTTTAGTTGTCCATGATGTTATTGTTATTTACATAGTTCTTTTTGCTTTTTGTCAGATAAGACAATCAAGTTGTGGAAAATCAGTGAACGAGACAAGAGGCCAGAGGGTTATAATCTCAAAGAGGAGGATGGACGCTACAAAGATCCCAACACTATCACGTCACTGCGGGTCAGTCCTTGAGTCTGAATGGTATCTTAAGATGTGGGATTACAAACCAAGGTTTATACGAGAGATGGTCCAATACAATCCTTTGCATCCCGATACGATTAGAGTACTCATCCGATACCAGTGTGTCATTGATTTTATTGTTTTAACTGTATACTGCTATCCCTGTATGGATGTGATATAATTTCTGTTTTTGTTGTCGGTCTGGCTCAGGACTGAACTCAAACACTGAATGCAACAGAACTTTCTTTTATCATGCACTTTGACGGTCAGTTATAACAGAAAAAGAACATATATAAATTACTTTTAAAGTAGATTTTCTTTAGGGATTTATTACGTGGTATCGCATCGGTGCATAACCTCCAGGACTTCTTGATACCAAAACTAGCGTGTTTAGGCAGTATCGGAGGAGACCTGTATCGGTATCAGAACATCTCTAGTTTCTACTAGGGCTGCACGATTAAGCTAATTGTAATTGCGATGTGACTCTTTGCAATTACGTAACCGCAAAAATTGTGCGATTTGAGTAAACCTAAAGGTGTGCTGTGTGCGTGACGCTCTTGTGTGCACTTCACGCCTCCACGTTGTAACACCCTTGGCTTTACCAACACTATTTACAACAGATGAGCCACCGTGTCTTAAGATGTTTGTTCTCTTGTAACTAACTTTGTCATCTTTGTGGCCTCTCTTTCCTCTGGCTTTGTTCCTCAAACAGCCCCTACGCTAAGTCAGACACCGCTCACCCCGGTGCTCTCTCTCTCCTCTCTTCACCACTCAGGCTCTGACATCACTCACTCGCCTGATGTTCTCGCTCTGACTTACGCCTGATTTATGGTTCTGTGTTGACTCCACGTTGAATCTGCCTTAAGCGCCCTCCGCGTATCAAATGCCCACAAAGATGACCTGTGACAAACAGTCTGTTTAGGTAGCAGAGCTTCACGTGAAGCGGGCTCAGAGCATGCAGACTGTAAGAAGAGGTTCTACAAAATATTTAACATAACTTTACTACTATAGTAACTAGTATTAATATAATACTAGTTATTATATTACACCCATCTTGAATGTCATCGTTTAAAAGGGCATACAAAATGTATGCATTTAATAAGTATTAAAATGTTTATTTAATTTTCTGAAATATTAAGTTATTCAAATAAGTATTGCACATTTCTTTGGTGAATGTATTTCTTCTTATGCTCGTTTAGCTTTTGTATGTAAGTTAAAAATCCACTTCAATTTCATAATCAAGTAAACTCTTTATACTGTTAAATCACAATTGTTTTCCTTTTCTCCAAATCGTGCAGACCTAGTTTTCACCCCCAACTAAAATAATCTCTACACATGTATTTGATACCTGATATATTGAGAAAGCATTGCTGCCCAGCTTAGTAGGTTTGCTTTGTGGGGTAATGCGGACTGCTCAAATCACCTGACCTATGCTTATTAAATTAAAACATTACATACAGTGGTGTGAAAAAGTGTTTGCCCCCTTCCTCATTTCCTGTTCCTTTGCATGTTTGTCACACTTAAGTGTTTCACAAAATGCACAAACACAAAATGCAATTTGTAAATGAAGGTGTTTATTATTAAAGGTGAAAAAAAATCCAAACCATCATGGCCCTGTGTGAAAAAGTGATTGCCCCCTAAACCTAATACCTGGTTGGGCCAACCTTAGCAGCAACAACTGCAACCAAGCGTTTGTGCAATGAGGCTTTTACAGCGTCCTGGAGGAATTTTGGCCCACTCATCTTTGCAGAATTGTCCTAATTCAGTTAC
>NC_048422.1:6691088-6698389 GCF_013103735.1 Etheostoma cragini
ATCATTGTCCTGCTGCAGAACCCAAGTTCGTTTCAGCTTGAGTACACAAACAGATGGTCGGACATTCTCCTTCAGGATGTCTTGGTAGACAGTGGACACTTGGTCACACACCTTCCAAAGAGTTCCACTTTTGTCGCATCGCTCCACAGAATGTTGTCCCAAAAGTCTTGGGGATCATCAAGATGTGTTGTGGAGAAATTGAGACGTGCTTTGATGTTCGTTTTGCTCAGCAGTGGTTTTCTCCTTGGAACTCTGCCATGCAGGCCATTTTTGCCCAGTCTTTTCCTGATGGTGGAGGCATGAACGCTTGACCTTAACGGAGGCCTGCAGTTCTTTGGACGTTGTTGTGGGGTCTTTTGTGACCTCTTGGATGAGTCGTCGCTGCGCTCTTGGGGTAATTTTGGGCGGCCGGCCACTCCTGGGAAGGTTCACCACTGTTCCATGTCTTCGCCATTTGTGGATAATGGCTCTCACGTTGGTTCGCTGGATTCCCAAAGCTTTGGAAATGGCTTTATAACCCTTTCCAGACTGATAGATCTCAATTACTTTATTTCTAAATTGTTCCTGAATTTCTTTGGCTCTCGGCATGATGTGTAGCTTTTAAGGATCTTCTGGTGGACCTTACTGTGTCAAGCAGCTCCTATTTAAGTGATGCCTTGATTGTGAACAGGTGTGGCAATATTAAGGCCTGGGTGTGGCTAGAGAAATTGAACTCAGGTGTGGACAACCACAGTTATAGTATGTTTTACACAAGGGGGGCAATCACTTTTTCACACAGGGCCATGATGGTTTGGATTTTTTTTCACCTTTTAATAATAAACACCTTCATTTACAAATTGCATTTTGTGTTTACTTGTGTTGTCCTTGACTATTGTTTAAATTGGTTTGATGTTCCGAAACACTTAAGTGTGACAAACATGCAAAGGAACAGGAAATGAGGAAGGGGGCAAACACTTTTTCACACCACTGTATGGTTAGACTGATGCTTTTGGTAGATGGAATGTATTCAAATCTATCAATCAGTTCTAGCTGATTGCACCCGTTCGTAGGTTGAATATGGGTAAAACCAAGCTGGCTGAGATCGCCACATTCTATATTTATAGAATCAAATCGGCGTTTTTAAGCCCTAACAGGAACAGGCGTGACAAAACTGAGTCATCTAACAGGACTAGCTAAATCTCGATGCTAACAGTCCTGAGATGTCTAATTGGCCAAAATTATTTCTTTGTGGGTGAAACATAGGTGTGTGGTGGCTTCGACTGTGGATACTGTCTACCTATCAACCTGAATCTCTACACAGGTTAATAGCTTTGTATGATGTACAATATATAAATGGTTGTTTTTCTTAATTTAGAGGAGAAGCTCATACTCTGTTAAATGTTCAATCTAAGTACCGTGTAATTCCATATCGGACAAACTTGGATGCAAATATTAACCATGGGTGTGTTACGAGTCAGGATGGGCTACCGGTTTGGCTTCTTTTCTTTGCTAACTGCAAAGAAAATGGCAGCTGCTCCTGTTTGGATACCTGTCAGAATCATACACCTTCTGGGTGTGAATAGTTACCAAGGCATTCAGCCAAAACGCTCCCATTTTATACTTACATGTAGGCCCACAATAATTTGGGTTTTATTTAGGGATAGGCTGATTATGAGGTTGTTTCATGGTAGTCTGCAGATAATCTGTATCGGCCTTTTAACCCTTGTGTTGTCTTCCCCGTCAACCATGAAAAAATGGACGTTTTGTTCACTTTTTCCCAACGTTTTTGTAACTTTTTCGATGTTGGGGGTGCCTTTTTGTGATATTTCGATTGTTGACATTTTGACGGCCCATTTCTTTGTCCCAAAAAATCAATAAATAACTAAAAAAAGTGTCAAATTAGACCCAAGAACAATGTGAGGATTAAATAAAACACCCAAAAACTTCAATGAAAGTAATCGTTAATTTTACCTGAACAATGTTGTATGGAATCATCCATGTTATTTTTGGGCAATTTGATTGAAAGAAAACCATATTTTTGATATAAAACACTTTGAAACGGGTCAGTTTAACCTGAGGACAACTCCAGGGTTAAATGCCTGATAACCGGTAAAGTTAATTAATTAAAAGGTGTGCTACATTGGCTCTGTGTCTGTTCGTCTGCTTCGATTTCACACACCACTGAATCTGACTTAATGTCCTGCCCACAACACTTTCTGACTCTTTTACTGTGTATTATGTTGAAAGTTTCAAATTTATGCTTTTATTTATATTATTGCTGAAACAAGTTTAATGTTGAAGTAACATCCCAAAATCTTAATTTTGACTCATTTTTGCTGTAAATGCATGTCAGCTTCAAAAAACTGTTACCGGTTGTCGGTCGATCCCTAGTTTTATTGAACGCATTTTTAATTTTTGAAAGATTTCCTTTGACTGAACCTGCACCCAATAAGTTCAGCACAGACATCTGTACATCTGTTATTAACGGATGACCTGTTTAGACCGCTGTATTGATTTATAAGTAAGCAAATCCGACTTTCATTGGATGGACAATCTGATCTGAAATTCATCCTGTATGGGGAGGGTGTTGGTGCTTCCTGTCACATCGAGCCAATTAAATGCACAGTGGCTACGTGCTCCGGTAGTAAAAGTCCACAAAGAGGTTTGTAACGGACTAGCAGTGTGCCACAAGGATCATTCAGAACTTCAAAATGAATTCCTGTCTTTATGATACTTTGATTATGTTTTTTTTTTTGTCAGGTACCAGTTTTAATACCCATGGACCTCATGGTGGAAGCCAGTCCACGGAGGGTGTTTGCCAACGCTCACACCTACCATATCAACTCTATCTCAGTCAACAGTGACGACGAGACTTACCTGTCTGCAGACGACCTCCGCATCAACCTCTGGCACCTCGAGATCACCGACCGCAGCTTCAGTATCCTTAAATACAAGCCTCTCATCGCAATATAAGATTATCTAATAATGGCAACATCAGTGTCAGCTGGAAGCAAACCTATTTTTCATTTAGCCTGATTTAGGTTTGAGACTAAAACACCACACAATATGGTGCGTCTACTTGAAACTAGTAAGCCTTGTGGTGCATTCAAAGATATTATTTTGTTGTTTAACAGCAATTTACTGGAGAAGGAAGTTTTTACATTTTTAATCATTCAACTTTGACCACGTGACCTTGACAATAAACAAGCCGTTTTTTAATTTTGCTCATTTAATGCGCTTCCTTTTTATTATTTATTTTTATAAAAAAAATAATTTTAAGTATCAGATTAGGCAGTTATTTAAAGTATTGTTTTAGCACTAGTAGCTACCGGGAAGAAAAACCCAAAGGATTCCCATCCGTAGTGGATAGTTGTCGCCCAGTTTGACACTTGATAGAATTTTTCAAAGCAAGGTTTAGGAAATACTTTTGTACTACTAAAATGCACTGTGCACATCAGTATAGTACTTAAACGGTGCGAGTCATCTTGCTAGTCCTTGGAAAGGTTTATTCCTTAACCCTGTGCACTTCAGATATTGTTGACATTAAACCGGCCAACATGGAGGAGCTAACGGAGGTGATCACAGCAGCCGAGTTCCATCCTCATCAGTGTAACACCTTTGTTTACAGCAGCAGCAAAGGAACCCTCCGTCTGTGTGACATGAGGGCGTCAGCACTGTGTGACAAGCACTCCAAATGTGAGTACTTCCTTAGGTCACTTTCAATCACCAGTTTTGGACCGATGGCTCACGAACTGAATTCATTAAGCTAAGCCCCCAACAAGTTTTTATCTCGTACTATATCTTAGAAGAATAGCGGGGTTTCACATTTATAAATAATTGAAGATGCACACACAGCACGGCGGTAGAAAAGTCATTGCCAAAATATCATGATTGTTTATATATAAACATTATAACCAGTATTCAGCCATGGCACCCTGAGGTGCCTTGAGGAAAGGCCAAGGGTGAGGCAAGATTTATCGTAATATTCTTCTTCTTTTTTTACATTTCCTCACATTTGAAAACAGCAGAGACACTTACATTAACTTTGTTTTTTATGTAACATTTTTTCAACCTGTGAAAGTAAAAAAAAAGCAATACATTCATACTCAAATGCTGCAGCTAAAGATATAACAACTAAAAGCTGCTGGCATGTCATCACAACATGCTTTCCGGCCCGTTTCTTTTTTGCTTTTCACTCTGAAACCAAACCCTTCGCCTCATCTTCCTCTTGGTCTCTTCACCTTATGAGTGAAATCTGACTCCTGCTACTTTGCGCTGCTGCTTTGCCATTCACATGGGTGCAAATATGCAGAAATTATATAATTTAATTTCTATTTACAAAAGCATAGATTTGCATTGCCAGACAATCTCCTCCAGCTCTGCGGAGGGGGGTCTGGCTAGTCCACACAGAATTCTGGGATAGGAGAAAAACATGCTCCGTTTTTTTGGCATTTCTTTAAACCAATCACAGTCATCTTGGGTGGCACTAAGGGCTGGACGGAGCAACATGCTGCCTCAAAATAGCCTCTGGAAGGAACTTTTTTGGATTTGGTGGGACATGTGTACGTACAAAGGTTAGTCAGAAAACTGTGATTGGACCGATAGTCTAGCTAGCTGTCTGGATTTAGCCTGCAGAGATCTGAGGAGCAGTTAACCATAGTCCTCAGAAATCCACCAGAGTTTAAAATTCGGACACAAAGAAAGCACAAGGTAACTGACATCCGACCGAAATAAGGGACATCTGGAGGAATTTCCAAACATTGTTGATATAGTCTAACAAAAGTATAACTATACGCGGGGCGGTGGGGCTCTCATTCCTGGTGTACGTGAAAACAAGACATGAAACCGCCGGTCTGTGGAGTCTGGCCTACAGCTTGTGCCTCCTCTCTCCCAACATTATCATCAGACTCACATGTCCCAAAAAATGCCTGCAACCTTTTTTGCTTTTGTTTGTCACTATACTCCTCAACTATAATAAATAGGACTGGACAGGCTCGACTCACACAAATACTTAAAAAGCTTTGAAGGCTGGGTGCTGGATCCTAAAAGTGAATAATCATAAAGCTACTTGGATAGCACTTTGATTTGTTTATTGCTACACCTCACCTTTAAGTGATTTTTATTTTGAAAAACACAGCTCGCTAAACTATTTTAACAGGGTTTGTTTAGGAAAGGATTATTCTCTCTGACCAATCAGTGGTCTGCCGGTTTTTACGTCACCTTTTGGTATCAGCTCAGCTTGCTTGGAAAATCGATGCAGGTGATCCTAAAAAGAAAAAGTACCGGTTGGCTATTACCAGGTGAAATGAAAAAAAGGCGAGTTAAGCAGGTATCATGTAAAGGGGAAACACCATTTCTCTAATGTCACTCAGAAACCTGCCAATGCTGCATTCAGACTATATCTCATCTTACTACTGTTTGTATTGTCCTCCTGCTTCTCTTGTCCAGTGTTCGAGGAGCCAGAAGACCCCAGTAATCGCTCCTTCTTCTCTGAGATCATATCCTCAATCTCAGATGTCAAGTTTAGCCACAATGGACGCTACATGATGACCAGAGACTACTTGTCTGTTAAGATTTGGGATCTGAACATGGAGAACAGGCCTGTGGAGACCTATCAGGTAAGACTGACAATGTGTCAGATTTGTTGAGGTGGAGGCGTTAACCTGTTACTTATCATTGGCACTGAATGGATACTGTTTGGACGGCCTGTTGCTGCAGACCCCCACTAAGTTTACAGCAGTAGACCGGCAAACACTGTGGAGGACACTCCCCGCCACTATTAACTTTTTAGAGTCACTTGGCCTTGCAGGCTTAGCATTTTCAGTATGGGGATAGACTGTTTAACCTAGTGTCTGACTAAAGTTAACATTGTTCAAAAGTCACATCATGCATTGTTTTGTTTTTTTGTTAAGTCTCAACATAGGTAGTGTTTATTTTATATTGGGATATTTACACACCACCAATGGAGCACTAAATAACATGATGTTCTCATTGCAAATTTAAATCAATTGCCAATTATGTGCATTCATTCTTATTGTGTATACTGTGCTTAAAGTACAACAAAAGCAAAGACATTTTTTTTCTATCTTCTTTCTCAACAATAGCCACACCTTTTTTTTCTTTCTTTAAATCTTGCCTTGTAATTCCACATAGTGGCCACTTGGCGGCACCATTAATGTGGGGTTGCTGTGCACTGGCGTTAGAAAGATTGTTTCCATTGTGATAAGCTTCTAGATTGTTGATGACTTGCGTCTGATCGTTCCAGGTTCATGAATACCTGAGGAGCAAGCTGTGCTCGCTGTACGAGAACGACTGCATCTTTGATAAATTTGAATGCTGCTGGAATGGCAATGACAGGTGAGGACATGCAGACAATACCACCTCATGAAGAAGAAAAAAAAATACTCTTCTCTTTAAAGTAGCACTGTGTTGGTTTACTTTGTTGATGCGGCTCATCTGTATTTACAATATCATGTCCTGATTTAAGATTTTTTTTGTTGACTACAAATGAGGGCAAAGCTTTCTTAGCTTAATTATAATCTGAGATTTAGAAGTGCTGATCACAAGTCAAATTCTGCTTTTTGGCATTCAATTGGATTAAAAAAAAATGTAATTGTTACTTTAAATTTTAATATGGGCTACATTGCGATGGGGCATTTTCATTAAGCCTAGGACTCTGACTTTCATTTTAAACACAAATCTTTTAATAATGGCTATTATTCCAAGTTTACTTGTGTTAAAGGCTATCATACCCCCCCCCCCCCCCCAAATCCCCCACCCCCTCCCCAGTGTGGTGATGACTGGCTCATACAACAACTTCTTCCGGATGTTCGACCGTGGCCAAAGGCGGGATGTAACCTTGGAGGCCTCCCGTGAGAACAGCAAGCCCATGCAGGTCCTCAAGCCTCGCAAAGTGTGCGCAGGCGGCAAGCGCAAGAAGGATGAAATCAGCGTGGACAGTTTGGACTTCAACAAGAAGATCCTTCACACTGCCTGGCATCCCCAGGACAACATCATCGCCGTGGCAACGACCAACAATCTCTACATATTCCAAGATAAAGTGAACTAACACCGGGGTGGGCTCATGTGAGATCTGGCGTAGGTGACATCACGCACCTGCAGCCTCACTCGGAGTGATCTGCGGTAACGCCGTCAACCAGCATCCCTGTCCGTCGCTACTGGGTGACCAGACTTTGCCACTTTGTTCTAGATGTGGACAGAGGAAGCCTCGCTTTTGCCCATCATCAGCCTGTCTGTGGCAGAGTAACACCTGCCTTGTAGTTTAAGTGATGTGCCAATTTTTTTTTTTCTCTCCCTTTTGA
>NC_048422.1:6698489-6701379 GCF_013103735.1 Etheostoma cragini
TGCCTACAGTGTGTTTCCACAGATCGAAAGCCCGGTCCAGTGAGTTGTCCCGCTCACTGTTGCCGACACTCAGGCTCTGGGTGGTCAAATGGGTCCAGAATCCAGGAAAGATTTTATTTTGGATTGGCACTGTCTTGGCATCTTTGTGCATTGGTTCCTATTCCTCCTTTTTGTTTGTGTTCAACAATAGTCAGGTATAAGAGAGAGCTTATTCAAAGATTAATATTATGATGGTCATATTTATATTAAAAAAACGTTAAAACGTCACCAGATTTGTTCCGTCCTATTTTGTGAAATGAAACTGGACCTTGGGCATCTTTTTGAGTGATCTTAAGTATTGTCTTCCCATGGTGTACCACTGCTCTCAAGCACTACTTCACAACAGGGAAAACCTTTTGATTTGACACTGGACTTATTGCTGCACCAACTACTTGGATGTGTTGAAAGTACTTGGATGTGTTGTAAGTTTAAAGGAAAGCATTATCTGAGGCATTAAGTCACTGAAAGTGTTAAACTACTGCAGACATTATTACTGCTGCTACTGTATGTGATGGTTCAATAAGCTGCACAGGGATTTGCAGCAGTTGATGTCTCCACACGTATTTAAAATGTGGACAGTTCAGAGTATATTGATGCCTCCAGTAATGTATAACTACTAATTTTAATCTATGACAGTGAAGATAATAAAACAACTACTTTTTGCACCCTTGTGATTGCTTGATCGTTGCTGAGATCTCATCAGTACAGTGCTCTAGTTTTATGCAATGTGATATCCATGTTGATGTCGGGTAACTGTGACGAGCTGAGCCTTGAGGTTGTACATTAGTTACTAAATTAGAAACCAACTCGTGACCAGCTGATGTCACTGACTAGAACACCTTCAGCTGGGGAAGAGGCTCAGAAGTGCAATGATTCTTCAACAATCATTCAAAATTGCGAGCGCCTGGCATTCCAGGTGTAGCCCAGCTGTAGATCTGTCCCCGATCTGCCTGATGGGACATAATGAAAACCACCGCTCTGGAAGTTGACTACTGAAGCTACTGCAGTTGTCTGATATACGTGGGCACACATCTGCCCCGTGTACGTGAGTGCACCCACGCCTCCTCCTACGTGGGCAAACTGAGATAACAACAATCTCCACGTGCCGCAATGATTGAATTTCTACTTTTGATAAATAAATGATGCAAGTTAGTTAATACATGCCGCGACCTGTGCGGGTGTTTATGTCACTGCTAGTCATGAAATCCCACTCCCTCTCCTTTTTGTTGTCTTCAAAAGACTTTATTGTTCATTTGTAGATGCATGAACAAATTGAAAACATTAAACACATACACATACAAAAAAAAAGAGCATGAAATTAAAAGGTTATAAAGCATTGTACATGTTCAGAGTCCAGATGGCTTTCTAATTTGTCAGTCCTTTTTAAAGTTTAAAAATATAATTTAAAATCATTTTTAAATTGGTGAATATTCAGTTTTCTTTCAATTCACATCTATGGATATAAAATTAAAAGATTCCAAGTGAAAACATGGCATTCATCCAAGTCATTTCCTTCATAGTAAAAAAATAATAGTTCTACTTTGTAATTTTATCCCAGAGCCACATGACATACATCCTCCACATCAATCCAGAACAATCTGACATAAACCTTTACAAGACAAAATATGCAGGATTCAAAAAGATCAGATTTATATATTTTTTTAAGTTGATTTGTTGGGTAGATACAATGGACAAAAATTGTGAATATGCTTCATTAACTTTATTACTAACATTTTTAATATAATAGATCCAAATCAAATTCCAATTGATATTCCCAAAGTGGTAATTGTTATTCCAATAACGTTTGCATTGAGCAACTGTGTGGCAATGGCGTCTAATGTCTGAAATATCTATTACTGCACTTTTTATTCTTTAGGTCAATACCATTTAATAAAACATCTGTTCTTGTTGACTGGTCATTAGACACATTACCACCCTGCAACAGTCTTACATAACCCGTTGGTATAGCATCGAATACTATGCTATATTCTCGTGCAATTATTGGAATATTAAACTTTATTAAGAATTCTGAATGTGGCCAGATTGATTAAGTGGTAGAGCAGGCGCAGATGTAGCCTACTGTTAAAAATTAAAGGCGGAAAACCCCCAAAATATATAATCGGAAAAAAATAATAAAGAATTTCGAAATGTAAGTAAGTGACGGTTGTCATTAATCAACTGGGACCCACTCCCACTCTCTCTTTTGATATCAACCGGAGAGTTTGACGTCATCACCCAGCTCCGGGAAGGTCTGAGCAGCTCGCGGCAGCAGCTTTCATCCAGACCAGCCGACGGGCGACAACCAACCGCAGCGGTGCTTTAGCTTAGCAAGCCGCTCTCTGACTAACGGGAGTAGGCCACCTGTGTAGCGAGCTGTACTATCGCACGTCTGAATGTGTGCAGATAAGGTAGCGCGCGTTTCTGCACTGACTTGAGCCTTTTATGCAACCCGCCCTGCTCACCAGGCACCACCATGTCCGACGCTGCTAACACTACGTCTACAAACAACAACGGAGACTCTGGGCTAAACGGTAAGCTAAATGTTACCAAATTTCTGAACAGTAACGGCATGTCAGTGTGTTTTCTCTCCGAGACACTTGTCGGGGTGCACGGCTGTATGTTTATAATACATTTATTGTGGGTTCTGAATCATTAAAGACAGTTTATTCTACCCGTTCATCTTTTTTTCGGGGAAGACGTGAAACCGATATATTTTGTTTATTGACAGCGGTAGCGCCAATTGCGTTTCGACTGGCATGACTGATAAGCCAATAAGCCAATCAGCGATTCATGCTTAGGGTTGGAGGTGGGATTAAGCTTTGTCAACAAGGTGATGTGGAAGAAGTCCTAA
>NC_048422.1:6701479-6705226 GCF_013103735.1 Etheostoma cragini
TGTGTCTTTTAAAATAAGAGAAGTGGCTAGAAAGTAAGATTCAACTTTAGCATGGATGTGTAAACTTATTCAAGCCACTGTATATAGGGTAGCTGTGAGCCACTGTCTTGTTATTATGTCCAACAGTCCACCTTTTTGTATCTGCCTGTTATGCCTGAATAACAATTACAAATATAGGATGGTACAAAAAAAAACTGCCGATAAACATTTCAGAAAGGTCAGGCATGTTTTATTTTATGTGGGGCCACATAATCCCTGCTACTACAACATTTAGCCCAGCACTGTTTTTGAACTTACTTTTTAATTCTTGGCTGATAAACTTAGGGGTCACCATAGTTATTTTTTACATATGAGTGAGCCAGAATATCTTAAATTTATGAAGGATGAAATTCACAGAAGAGTTTTGATTGTTGGCTTTTATATTAGGCTTGCAGTACATGCTGAGACATAACTTCAGGGACAATGAGACCTCACACTGATCAGAAGGAGAAGCCAGCAGTGTGCTCTGTTATCTGAGACTAGGCTATTTTTGGTGTTTCCTGGAGCTCTACCACCAGAGTCCTTTTTATCTTAATACCTAGGATCTTTAGGCAAGAGGCCCTCCTGTCTGCGCCTCAGGATCAGGAGATCAAACAGGTCACATTATGTCTGCTTACTCTAAACCCAGGGCCACATCTGATAAGTGCTCTTTGGCCAGAATGTTCGGAAGCTCCAGTGTTGCAATGGCCATGTGGTTTTAGTCTACGAAGCGGAGACAATGGGCTCTCGCCAGCAGCTTGGCTCGCAGTCTGTTGTGTAATCCGCAGGATGAGTGTAAATGCTGAGTCGAAGCCTGATTTAGGGGGAGGGGTGCATGCATCGTTTGGGTAGTGGGTATAACTGGCTTGATGCCTGAACTCTCCAGTTCAGTCCTCTCTAAGCTCATATGACCATGGTGTTTACTTACTGTAGTGGCAGAAGAAGAAAGTGGTTTCAAAGCTGCATGATGAGGGGCATTCCCTTCAAAATATTTGCGCTTGCTAACCTTTTTAGTTGAAACCCACCTTTGACATGCCAGTCAAAGTCAAACGCCTGTTGTAAAAAAAGGCCTTTAAGGCTTCAGCTATTTTTTTTTTTTATCAGTCAACAATGTTACAAAAGAATACAAAAAAATTAAGTACAGCGCAGTACAGAATATGTAACGTGTTATGGTTCAATATGTATCTTGTTTTGCTCGATACACCAATACTCCTGTACTCTTCATTCACAGATAGTTAATGTGGGGCTTCCAGCACAGTTTGTGAACACCCGAAAATGAACTTTCATTGACTCTTTTAAATTGTTTCTTTATCAATTATTATTTATTATAATCTGTATAAATATTACAATTTCCAAACATCATGGATTTTGTTTTGTTCATGTTTAAAGATAACTTATTTGAATCAAACTAACGTTTTAATTTATTCATTTCAATTGTGACCATTTTCAGCAACTGCTGCAACAAAAAATGTTTGTGTCATCTTGCAAAAACAGTAACATTTAGTACGTTTGATACTTTGAAGGTGTTATTTAGGTAAAGGTCATGAGTTTCAGGCCTAAAACTGACCCTTGTGGAACGCCATGGAAATATTACGGCTCACTGACTGATGAATATCCATTTGAATAAACTGAGTCCTATTTTCCATATAGTTTAGTTTTTAAAACCAGTTAAAGATCACATCTCTGATTCCATACCGCTCCGTTTTTTTGAAGAGGATTTCATGAACAGTATAAAAAGATTTTTTTAGATAAGGAATATCCCCGCTGCGTAGTTTTTATTTTTGAAACAATTTGTTACTCTTTCTTCAAACTCAATTAGTGTTATAAACGTTGAGCTACCGGATCTGAATCTGACTGTCCATCAATAAATTGTTTTTATCTATGAAATTATCTAGCCTTTAAACAAAATAGTTTTTTGAGTATTTTTGAGAACTGAGGAAGCAGGGATATTGTTCTATAGTTATTGAAAATATGTGAGTCACCAGCTTTATACTTAACATTTATAACTCTCTCTGCTCTCTCTAATGGACAATATGTCAAAAATGTCTCACTCTGTGGAGATGAAGACAATTAGACGACATATATTATAAAATTACTCTAAGTAATCGGTAAGAGGAGGGCGGGCATTTTACACAACAGACATGCATGCATGTCACAGCAGCAAAAGCACAGTTGCCATTAAGGAAATGATGGTTATATTTAATTTAGTTGTCAGTTTAAGGGTCCAGTTATTGTGCATGTTTGCTCAGTGGCCTGGTGGACTGGGACGCAAATGTAACCGTCATTAATGACATTTGTTTGGCCTGTGCTTTTCCTGTTATGACAAGTCACAACATCTGATATAAAAAAAAGCATTTTGGAAGCCCCTTGCTTACCCAAAGTGACATTATTTGTCAAAGCTTCTTATGTGCATGTACAATCAAAAGTACACAAAGCGAAAAGCAAATATCAGTGGCTGGACCAAAACAAGAAAAGCTAGGAAGGGCATTGTGCCTTGCTGTAGAGACACAGGCAGGCTTTTATTTTGGGAATGTTACCAAAGGGGTGGTAATATTCACAGAAATTAAAAAGGACACAGTTAAATGACGCTTCCCATCTGAATACATATAATCTTATTGGCCAGTGGAAGCAAACATACTGCTCCTCGGGGCATATCAGATCTGGCTGAGCAGGACAAGGTTTTATTGACATGACTTTACACTGGCTCTGTTTGATCAGTCAATCCTGACGCTTCTATCCGGATATACAATTCAAAATTGTATATTATCTGTTGTAACGCAGTCATGCAGTCCAGCTTGTTTACATAAACTCAGTTACTTTGTATACTAGTTGACTGCCATACCAAATATTGAAGAGTTTGTGTTAGTACCTTTTTAAGTTTTTCTTACTTTTTTTAAGATCCTTTAATAATGTTTCTCTACCACAATAATTGCCAGGTATTATTTACAGCTCATTATTTGTCAGATCAAGTGGGGAAAAACAGGAATGTCATTTTTTTGCAACCTTGCATAATAAACTATGGTGGTCAGCGTTTTGTTGCGGCAGGAAATGAAACATTTAAGTGCACTGGTGGGGGCGTTTTCTGTTTTGGTGAAAATCCTCAAAAACTCAAACATTGAGTATTTGCGGCGCTGACAGAGGTGAGTGAATGAAAGTTGTCCGTCTGTCCTCCCAGGGTCCTGGGTGGAGCTGGAGATGAACAGAGGCACAGCCGGAGCGGCCCAGTCACCCTCCACAGATGGCCCGGCCCCTGGCCTGCTGCCCCTCCCTCAGGTGGAGGAAGAGGAGGCCATAGTGGGGGGGCTGGAGCACGTCCCGTCCTCGTCCTCCATCCACAATGGAGACATGGAGAAGATCCTGCTGGACGCCCAGCACGAGTCAAGCCGAAGCAACTCCTCCTGCGACAGGTAGTGCTAAAGAGGAGCTCGACCGATTTTACATATCAAAGTGTCAAGTGAACAATGCATTGGGGGTGTGGAGTTAGGAAGAAGTGGCTCAATGCTACATTAAACGCTACTGGGTCTGGCACGCAAGCCACCCTGAATCTCTGACCGACCTGTCCACCAACTGTTTAACAAAATAGAAGAATGTGTGGAATGAAAAAACATATGGTTCTGCTTCACAGAATGTGACAAACATGAATCCGACAATGTTATAGGAGTGCAATGCTTAATTTAAATTAATTAAAATATATATATATATATATATATATATATATATATATATATA
>NC_048422.1:6705326-6708263 GCF_013103735.1 Etheostoma cragini
GTTATGTCCAAATAACTCAATTTTAGTTTCATCAGTCCACAGCACCTTATTCCAAAAGGAAGCCGGCTTGTCCAAATGGGCTTTAGCCTACCTCAAGCGGCTTTGTTTGTGATGTGGGCGGAGAAAAGGCTTCCTCCGCATCCCTCTTGCGTACAGCATCTCCTTGTGTAAAGTGCGCGCAATAGTTGTACGATGCACAATGACTCCATCCGCAGCAAGATCATGTTGTATGTCTTTGGTGCTGGCCTGTGGGTTGACTTTGACTGTTCTAACCATTCTTTGCTTCTGTTTATCCGTGATTTTCCTTGGTCTGCCACGTTGAGCCTTAACTTGAACTGTGCCTGTGGTCTTCCATTTCCTGACTATGTTCCTAACTGTCGAAACAGACAACTGATATCTCTTAGACGGCTTTCGGTATCCTTCCCCTAATTCATGATGGTGAACAATCTTTGTTTTCAGTTCATGTGACAGTTCTTTTGAGACTCCCATGTCGCTACTCTTCAGAGAAGATTCACAGAGGAGGGAAACTTACAATTGCCCCCCCTTAAATACTCTCTCATAATTGGGTTCACCTGTGTATGTAGGTCAGGGGTCACTGAGCTTCCCAAACCAATTTTGAGTTCCAATAATTGGTTCTAAAGATTTTGAAATCAGTAAAATGAAATTTATGCACATGCCTAATTTTGTTTAAACAATTATTGCACACTTCCTGTAAATGGTATAAACTTTGTTTCACTTCTCAAATATCACTGTGTTTGTCTCCTATATGATATATTTAACTGATTTTTTTTATCCTAAGAACCAACGATTTATGAAGGAAAATCATGGAAATTAACAAGGCTGCCCAAACTTTTGCAGACCACTGTATTTGTTTATTAATCCCCTGTGGGGAAATTACAATTTACATTCTGTGTACACACATTTGTTAGTAATCACACACAGACCTGAAATACACACACATGCTCAGGAGCTATACATGCACTATTGGAGAGATATCAGAATGAGTGGGCTGCCAGCTGAACCAGCGCCCTGAGCGGTTGGGAGTTGGGGGGGGTGGAAGTGCCTTGCTCAAGAGCACCTGGCAGTGCCCAGGAGGTGAAGTGGCATCTCTCCAGCCACCAATCCACACTCCGTACTTTTTGGTCCATGTGGGGACTTGAACCGGTCACCCTCCGGTTCCCAGCCCAACTCCCTACGGACTGAGCTACTGCTGGTAAAGTACTCTTTTTAGAATCCTCTGAAGGTATTTTGATGCAGCTGCTGCCCTGCTGAAGGGTTCCTGAGAATACACTGAGTCCCCAGTAGCTCCAGGGCTGCTGTTCTAGTTGTACCTGTTATAGATTTTTATCCAATTCAAACAATCTGAAATTGGTTACTCAAGATGAAACCCAAACCTGCCCATCTATTCATATTGCCGGTGTGCTTGTGAAATTGAACTCAAGGGATTAGCATGTAATCACATGTAATCTTTAGGACATCAATGTCTTACCAGCAATATAATGACTGTTTACTGATAAAGCTCTGTGTGGGCTGTAGCTGAAATACATTTGGTCGTAAAGGGAAACTTGCAGTTGTACAGTTGAAAATCATATTTAAAAATAACATTTGCACTGTTTGTAATCAGCAGCTCATTTACATTCCATTCCAAATGTTTTCTTCCCTTTCCTGTAATTTTTGAACTGGAGTTCTTCAGCAGGAAACACAACAATGTTTGTGTGTGTATGTGTGTGTGTGTGTGTGTGTGTGTGTGCTGACAAACAGTCTAAAGGAAGTGATCTTTGTCCAGTCTTGCTCATTTAAAACAAGTTGGGTGTTTTATTAAGTAAAATCTGTATAAAATCAGTAATTGTAGTACAGTGCAAACATTGAGAAAATGGCAGTCTTGAGCAGCGTGACTGAAATATAACTTTTCAGCCAAATACTTTCAGCCTAGATGTCCAGACTGCTGTTCCATCTGCGAACCACCCAATAATAATAATAATAATAATAATAATAATAATAATAATAATACATTTTATTTAACAGTGCCTTTCTGAGCACTGAAGGTTGCTTTACAGACAATAAAAAGACAGATACAGGGAACAGAAAAGTGTAAGCAGTTATAACAAAACAAACAAAACAACAATAAAAGCTTGCTGTAAGTAAAAAGTAAAACTGACACGTTTTGTGTTGTTTAATATTGGTTACATAGCTTCTAAAAACCCTCAACCCTTGATATTCCTTTAGGGAAACTGAAATTAACCCATACAATCGGGAGGGGCTTCTCTTTCGTCATTGCGCTCTCAACATGCTGAGTCAGCTTTGACTCTGACTTGACAGCTGCTTAGGAATTGAGTTGGCTTCTGGAAATAAAATGACCCTTCAATTCCCAACCACATCATTGGGATTGTGTGCAATCCTTGAAGGCGGCTGTGATAAGGCACAGCTTATCAGAGAGCCGAGCAGTCAGCTGTCAGTGAGTCACCTGCGGATTTTGGGAACATCTGAGAACACAAGAACACTGTGTCAACAAGCTGCTCTGAATAAGTTGAAACGTCAACATTACACTTTTAGAACAACTTAGGTGTCACATTGCACAGATTGAATTAGGAAAATGTGTTCCTGCCAAGACAAACGCACTCCAGTAAACATTTCATCAGAGAGGTCAGAGCACAGGATGAAAAGGACTTTACTGATGGGAGAAGGACTGCTCCAACGTCAAGCTTTCTTGCTCTGAATCTGAAGACTCCGTGAGTGGAGTGAGACTAATAAAACTAAATGACTGTCATGTCCTACTGGTTAGTTTACCAAAGCAACTAACTACTAAGTAAATGTGGTGACACAAAATCCAAAGTATGAATTGAGAAGTAAAGTTTATTAAAGGTGCTGTAGGTATGATTTTGAAGATCCAGGACTTCGCCAAAGGATTGGAGCAACAACTTCTCAGTCCCTCCCCCC
>NC_048422.1:6708334-6746228 GCF_013103735.1 Etheostoma cragini
CCCCCCCCCCCCCCCCCCCCCCCCACACACACACACAAGGGAGAATTAATGCGTGTGCCTGAGCAGTTATTGACATGCAGTTAGACAAAGTTAGACAAATATACAGAAAGTTACTTTTATAAGTCTTACCTACTGCATCTTAACCCTCATGTTGTCCTCAGGTCAAATTAACCAGTTTTCCTATATTAATGTTCTTTTTAACTACCCAATTGTAATTACCCCAAATAACATGATTGATTCCACACAACGCTCTTTGGTGTGATTTTGATGGGTCATTTTTTGGGTGTCTTTTCAATTTTATAGCATTTAAATAGGAAAAATTGTAGTGTTTTTTAAATAGTATTGAGTAAAAGTTGATATATTCCAGTCTGTGATTATCAATCAACATCCATTCCTTTAATTTTAGTCTAAATAATTCCTAATTTCCGCTTTTCTAACTCAAACATTAGGTATAATTTCATTTTTAAATGAGGTTTATTGACCATAAATTCCAAATATAACTGTAAAATTAAAGGTAATAAGTTAGTGTTATGTAGTGTTATGAAAACGTGAAAAGATTGAAAAAAAAACAATTGATAAAAAGCGTAAGCAAAATAGTTGATTTTCAATTTTGACGGGAAGACAACCCAAAGGTTAAATCACGGGAGTTACAGATACATTGGAATAAACTACATGGACGAATATCCATAAAACGGCAACATTTTCCATTAAATTCTACCCTATATCTTATGAATAAAATAGGCTGTTAAATGATAATATCTCAACAACAAGGCATGACTTCTGCCAAATCGGAACAGAATGGCATCGGCCCTACTTCCTGGTTGAAGACATTGGACTCAGGATGAAATGTGTTTCCTTTAATACATGACAAGGAGGGCTAATATGAGAGCTGTGAGTTAGCAAGGATCATTTGTTTAATTTACTGGCTTTTCCTCCCAATTGAGTTTCATGAGCCACATATGCCTTCTGCAGAAAGCGACCTCCTTTTGCAACCACACGTGTCACCCCCTGCTGGAATTCAGATAGAATGCAGGTTTAAGGCACTTCCTCATTTGCAGCCCTTTGCCAAACCGTATGCTTTGGTCATTTATAGTTATTAACAGTCAATGAGCTCAGACAAGAAGGACGCCATTATACTGGAGAGAAGGCAGACATCTCTACGGCCGACATCTCCAACACTGGGCAACTCGCACCAAAACTATCTAGATGGATAAATAGCAGGACAGGTCGGAGGGATAATAAGTATTTTTGATTTGTGGGTAAACTGTCCCTTTTTTTATTCAATTATTTGATCATCAGAATAGTTTATTTCATGTTTATTGATTAAGTGATTGGCCCTAGCTAATATACCTAAGAATGTAGGCAACTTTCTCAAGTTAATAATTTGGCCATAATTATTAAAAAGTACAAATATTGGGGATTCAGAATTGTTTAATTTGTTCAATGTTCTTGGCTGTCTTCTTGGTTTAAAACATCTTGAGACCGTGTAGGAAAATGAGTGTTCTTCCTTCGACCTGTTATCGCTTGGAGTTTTTTTTTTTTTATTTAGTCACTTGCTGAGGTTGCTTGTATGTAGTTTAATATCTTTTGATATCTGATTTGGAATGGTTCATAATGACCTAAACTGTGTGTTATGAAACAATCTGATCATGATTGTTCTTGTGGTTCGTATCTTGTCCTCTACTGGCTTGACTGAAAGCAGTGGGGCGCGCTCAGAAGACAAAGCAGTGACACAAAGCAGGGTTCAGATCACAATGCTCTAAAGGTTAATGACCCATACAGAGAAACACATGTTCTAACAATCACTCCATTCAATAATATGACGTGTACTAAGATAAGAAAGACTCAGGATGTACAGAAGGATTTTCTCAAGGTTGGTTCTTCAGGGAAGAAAACAGTGTTACAGTTTTAACAGTCGAGAGAGGCTTTTACGCAATGGAATGTAACATATTCACAACACTGTTTGAGTTTTTTTAAGTGTTGTGCCACACAATCGAATAAATTACCCGTAGAGCTGGATACCGAAGTCAATACTTTTCAGGCACAGGCCGAATTGCCTCTAAAGTATTAAGTATTGAAAATGCCTCGTCATTCAATACCAAATTTAGTAAGTAAATCGCATCAGCATCAGTGAGCCAGTAATATGCTTCTACCAATAACTCATAATGCTAGTGATTGGCTGTCCAGTGTTAACATTGTAAAGACCACGCAGGAAAAACTCTACGTTACACAGAGAGACAGGGTCAACATAGTATGACATACAATAATACAATAAATAACAGATCTGTGCCATGATGTGTAATGTAGTAATTTCTTTTTGTTCTATAAATTTGGTATAGAAAAAAATGCATAGTTTAGGAACCGGTTTCAAATTCATGGTGTTGGTACCGTTATCAAAGGTTTTGCACGATTCCCAGCCCTAGTTACCTGCCAGCCAACCAGACACAAATATTTTCTATTCCCCTGGTATAAAGCTCAACTCAAACATAGAATCTTCCAGGATGAGGCGAAGTCCACAAGAAGTCATGGTTTTGCTCTGATTTGTGGTTTCTGACTCTGCCCACAGCCCTCCGCGGCCCCACAGTCCCCAGGCTGACGGACAGATCATCTTTGACGTGGATGTGAGCAGCAGGAGAGACAGTCTAGTAAGAGCTTGTGTGCCCCTCAGGTTCTCCATCAGTCTGTTGTCATGGCAACCTCAACCACTGGCCCTGCAGTGGTGTGTGTACGTGATAATGACAACTGCTGTCTGCCTTTTGTTTCCATAGAGATGGCTCCCGCGCCCAGTGTGAATTTCTGTTTCTTTGGCACAGCAATTGTCACTATTACTGGCACTCTTCTTCTTCCCCCATTCTCTCGTTTGATCTCAGGCAGAGCACTCTGCAAACAAAAGTTGTGATAACATTTTGTGTACTGTGCGTGCGTGTGCGTGTGTGTGTGTGTTTGTAGTCAGAAGAGGACGTCTCAGACAAGGAGAGGGATATGGACATACTGATGAAGGACGCAGACTGGGTTGCTGACTGGTCTAGTAGACCGGAAAACATTCCCCCCAAGTAAGTTTTAACTTAGCAAACATCAGCGCACCGTTTCCATGGCAACTGAACACACACAGCTGCTTGTTTGTCCGGAGAAAGAGGTTAGTTATTATTGTAATAAATAGCTCACATGTAGAACCAGCTGGCAGAAATTGTGGGTGAAACTCTGAGGTTTCTAACCTTTGAAAAGATGAATTTTAAAATAAATAAAGATGAATTGACCTAGATCTATAAATCTCAATCTCAACCTCAAAAATCTAATCTATTTGTATTTTGTCTTGTAAAATCAGACTTTGACCCCTTTATTAACATAAATGATAGTGGATGAGACCAGGAATAAGAACAGGTTCCTCTTCTTCCATCTGCTCGTGCAGCAGCCATCATAACTGACTACTGGAGTCAACTAAAGATATACTGTAGCTCCTCTAATGATTCCTAAAGTCTGACTTCAAGTTATCCTCCTGTTGTCCTGGGTCTAATTCGCCAATCAGACATTTGGGATTCTTTCATCCAAATTGTCCAAATATTACATGAATGGTTCCATATAACGCATCTTGCAAGTTAAACGAAAGATCAGTTCACTACTTTATTGAATTTTGGTTGTTTTATATCCCTCAAAAAAACTTTGACACAAAAAAAGGATATCATTTCATATGAATAAGGTTTATGGACCATGAATTTGAAAAAGAAATTAGTGTAAAACTAGTGATATATTGGTGTTAGTGATGTGTACAGTATACTGATGGTAGTGTTACAACAATGACTAAAATGTTTAAAAAAAGGCATTAAAAAGTGTTGAACGCGTCAAAAAATTGTTCATTTTCAGTTTTGACCAGGGAGGACAACACAAGGGTTAAAGCTCACCCCCCTCTCAAAAACAGAAAAAGATGTCTGGGGGACAACTGGGCTGTGTCTAAAATGACTGTGATCGTTGCAGGGAGTTTCATTTCCGTCACCCTCGTCGCTCGGTAACACTCAGCATGAGGAAGACCAGGGTCATGAAGAAAGGAGGAATCTTCTCCGCTGACTTCCTCAAAGTCTTCATCCCCTCGCTGCTACTGTCACACATCCTCGCTCTGGGGGTGGGGTAAGTAAAAATCCCACCGATCCCCGAGTGAACATTGAGCCTGATAGTAGTTTCATGAAATGTATAGAAGCCATTTCCACTTTTTTCTTCATTTCTTTTCAAGCTCTTCACATTTGTATATTTACAAACAATTTTAACAAACCAGTTTTATTTTTTAATGGTACATAAACCCCGCTAGGGGGAGCTGTCCAGCCGCAGACACGATTCAGCCGAGTACTGCCTTTGTATCTGTGTGACAAACTGGCAGAGCAGCTGCTGGCTGAGAGGCTGCACACCTGCTGCGTCTCCATGAGCCTCGACACTCCCAGCAGCACTTTCTGCTCACAATAACACGTGTTAAAATAATCCTGGCTCCCCAATCAGATAACGTTTCAGCAAAGATACCTCCGACAGCAGGCTTTTCGTGTAGTAATGTGGTATACGTGGCAGTGGGTGCCAATAACAAACCTGTCATCATCAGAACATCTCTGTTGGCCATTCTGGAGTGTATACTGTTACATAAGTAGTCAGTGCACTGCAGTGCTCTTACTGAACTCTAACTGTGAAGAAGTTAGAGAGAAAAGTGCTAATAGTTTTATTATTGGTATTTCAGCTTTCAGAATTTGTTTTAAATTCTGGCCGGACAATTCCGCTTTTTCCAACTTTCTTTCTGGTTAAGAACTAAGGAATCAAAGCATCCCCAAACCTTTTTTAACTTTTCTTTAATGGAACATTAAACTATGTTCATAAAAAAACACTGACTATTCAATAGCTTTCCCTTTTTTCTCCAAAACTGCCTCAGGTTACAGCACCTTCTCTCACAACACATATCTCTCAGTAAGAAATTGGCTCCAGGTCACTGGACAGAGCTTTTTTTGTACAAATTAAAATCCAACTGAAATTGAATTCCAGCCACTTGATCTCACATGTTTAGAGTCATGTTCACATGTATTGAGTCAACAATTTATTGTCTAACTAAAACAATGTATCTATTAGGACTGCACAATATATATTGTTTTTAAACAACATTGCAATATGAACTTGCACAAGAGACGTATTGCAAAAGAAACTTAGGAGTTAGTTGAAAGAAGATAGGAGAAAAAAGCACTTAAAAATGTAAGTCATGCTTCTTTTTTTTTTAAGTGGTGCCTTTTTATATATAAGTGTGTGTGTGTGTGTGTGTGTGTGTGTGTGAGATAATAGTTGGTTACTGTCTCTGCTGCTGCATGGGTGACGTATGCGTGTAACCCCTGAAAGGTGAAGACAGAATAATAATACATGTATCGTAGTCGGTGGAAAAGACAACCGGTTTACTCTTTTCTTAAGACGTTCTTAGCTGTCGGCGAGGACATACCTTGCATATCATGTCTAGTAAATCCACCACTGCAGTTTCCCAGTGATAGTTTTCCCAGTCCCATGCTGCAATGAGGATGGTTTGTTGTACGGTGATATGTGTCTGTGTACCTTCTTCTCGACAGAGTCTACATCGGAAAGAGGCTGACCACGCCACCCGCCAGCTCCTTCTGAGCCTGAAACGGAAGAAAAGTGCCTGAGACGTGGCCACGAATCGTTGAAGAAAGTTTTGCTGTCGTGAGAAGAAAAAACGCCTGTGTCTTCTCCCTCTGTCCCGCCTGCCCCCCCGCCTCCCCTCCTTGTCCCTGAGATATGACATGTTCTCAGGAGAAATGCATCTTTCCTTTCTCTCTCTTGCTCCCCTCCTTCTCGCCTACCCTTTATTTCTTGATCGGCTGTTCTCTGTAGATACCCCCTCCCGCCCCCCTCCTGCCTTATATACTTGACTCATTTATGTAAGCTTTTAAAAAATGAATAAGGTCCCATATTTCCTTTTCTCCAACGATTTGGATTTGATGTTTATAATGGGTGGCTTTTCAGGGAGGGTTGCAGCATCAAACCAAACTCTTCTACTACACACTATCCCTTGACCATCTGACAACAAGGGAGGACTGTCCAGTTTGAGAAATGACCACAGATTGTGCCACCTACATGAGTAGCCCAACACTCGGATCTCTAAAAGGATTCAACCAAATTCAGAGTTGGCTTTGCAACCTGGAATTGAATTCATGCCTTTTTGAAAGTAGCCATTTTGTTACTTTTCTTTAATATAGTTTTTTTTTTTTTAATTTTACAACAGTGTTTTATTGAGAAGGTGCAGCAATGAAAGGGGTTACCATAGTGGCCATCATAAATCTAAAACGCTCGTGATTTGCAATGCGGAAGCCTCTGGTTTATAAAGAGAGATTTATGTGACTTTTCTGTGATGGAAACTAGATATGCAAATCTATTCAATTCTGCATCCAAATGAATATTTTGCAAAGTGACAATAACTGGAACCAGAGTGTAGATGTGTGCTGTGCAGGCAGGAAGTGAGTCCTTCTCAGCGTGTACACTAACAGTATTTTGGGGTTGGGCCTTGGGTGATGCCACTGCACGGTCCAGGAATGTTCAGTGTCCACGTCGTTCTTCCAGTGAGCTTCCTGGTTTGTCTGCCACACATTGTAGAGCTTGTTTGGTCCTGACGGCTCAGTTCCCCCTTACTTCTACTCCAGATCGGAGAACTTGCGTTACTGACATTTGTTTTAAGTGGTAAATGCATTTAAAAGTTAAGGTACACTAAGCAGGATTTGTCCGTTGGTTGGTTGGTAGAGACACCGCATTTAGAGTTGGCCCCTCCTTTAGCTGAGAAAGAGAAAGCAGGGGTGGGTGAGCAAGCTAGACAGTGAATGGAGAGAGGGAGTGACATCGGCGAGAACATAGCCGTGAGTCAGAGGAAGAACTCGTTATTTTCTGATTGTTTCCCTGGCGACATTCTCAAGCATAAATAACCACACCTGCGCCTCCGCACACCTCAGCGGGAAGGTGTGTGTGAATGCAGAGCTTCATCGCGTCGCTGCATGTGTGTCTGTATCAGTCGAACAGCACAAGCACAGCGACAGCGAGGTGACCGGGCTGCACACACTGCGTGCTTTTATTGGCCGGGGGTTACACACCCATGGGGGGCCCAAAGAGTGTGGTTGATGGCCAGAAACATCCCACACACAGCAAAATAAGAAGAGAGGGCAGATACAGACACCGCCACACGCTTCTAGTGGGTCATAAGTAATTATTGAGAGGGATTATTTTTCCATACATTGTTTTTCAGGAAGATGCTCTTTACATACCTTCTTTTTTTGTGTGACTATTTTATGAAAGATGAAAGCTTGAAATCATTGACTTTGAATTTAAAGATATTGGTTGGATCAGGAGAATTGTTTTTAACGCCACTATCTTTGTTAAAATGTCCAGTGATAACCAGCCCTGCTCTCTTAACACTCCAACGCGTTTGCCAAAATGTCCACAGAAATACTTCATCAAGCTGCAGACGAGGGGAAGTGATTCCAGGGTTTTGAAAGGCAAAAGGTTGGCCTCAGTTTGGCATTTGCAGATGTGCAGCGGCTTCTACTCGACTGAAGGGAGGTTAGATTTTACCTAACAAGGCTCTACTTTAGGTGTAAACACAGGTACTTGGCTAGTATGTTCAGTAAGGTCCACAGCATGATTAAAAAGCTTGATATCAGAAATCGGGGGGGGGGGGGTGAGTGGCTGGACTGTGGTCAGTTTTTGTCCCAAGGCCCTCCCACAGCCAGTCCTGGGTCAAGTAATATTTGATTTAGAAGTGAGTTTTTTGATTTCTTTTCTGCAAATGTACAGGTTTTTACTTATGGGATGACACATTGAGTTTCAGTTTTAAAGGCGAGCATTATACTGCCGGACGTTACTTTGTTGGCTTTTCAAAAAAATATTTTACGATAACTTAATTTCAGTGTTACATTTCCTTAAGAAAGAAAAAGAAGACGGAAAAAAATTCCAAAGAAGTGACTTCTATGAGCTCGGATCAATGTAAGTCATAACTATGAGGAAGATTTTAGTTTAGCGTTCGTCGACCCCACTTGAAGGCACAGATGTGAAAGTATCTGAAAGTTCTACTTGAAGTTAAAGTAGAATTAGGCTCATTTTGAATTAAAAAAAAAAATAATAATAATAAAAGCTGCAAATGCTATTTGACCCAGCAGGTGGACTCAGGACGCGTTGCCTTTTTGTTTTCCCTCGTACAAGTCCGTACCTTCCAGCAGTGGCTGGGGTTCGTCTCTGTTTGGGCCCCAGAGGGGCCTGTGTTTGTACATGCAGCGTTTGACAGCGCTATTTTGGATTGTTCTTTCCTGTTTGGTTTGTTTTAAGTAGTCTGTTTTTCCCTGTGATGTTGCGGAATGAGTGAAAGCACAGAGCGGAAGTCAAGTTTAAAAGTGTGAAAATAGAACCTCTATTGTTGATGGCCGGACCTGATGTGAATATAGGAGAGTGAAGTGTGGAAAGAGACTTCCCTCAGGCTGTGATGGTCTAACAGTAGTTATTGTAATAATGCATTCGCTTTGATTTTCTTTTTCCCATTAAATTGGAAGAATTGATAAAACATTTTGTCATTAAAGGTTACCTGAATGAAGCTTTTCACTGAGTTGGTTTAATACTTCAGTCAATTTTTTATTTATTTATTTTGATTTTGCTTTTATTTAACCAGGTAGGCATGTGAAACATACAGTTTCCCATTGATTGCGTTACGGCAATACAGAATACAATAGGCTACACATAGAGGAGGGTAAGTAAGCATTACAAAGCCGGTGCAAGGTCATGTGTTAGTAAAACAAAGGATATGCGAAAGAGGCATTATTATTACTGAATAGCTTAAAACGATCAGTAACATAATGGAGAATTTAACCTTTCTAGTAAATCATTGGGTATGTAAAAACTGTAAAAATAAATATTTTGCTGTTCAATTTTTGAAAAATTGAATTACCTTGAAATCAATTTGATCTCTTTGTTGATATAAACATATAATCCTTAAGGCCTTAAAATGATTCTTTTATGATTAAGCTATAAAATAAATTATAAATGTTTGTTTCATTTGAACAGCAGGCCAAGAAATATCTACAGTATTCTATTAGCTATGAGATGAAACTGTTCGGAGCAGCCAAATCTTAAACTTATCAGATCAGTATTGCACAGAAGACCTTAAAGTGGACAGAAAAATAGAAATATATAGATTTTATAATTTACAACTAGCAAACTCCACGTGCTGAGGAAGAGTTTAAGTAAACGGGTACAAGTAATGCCCAAACATGATTTACATTTTGTATTACCATCATCATTTGCAAGTGCCTTTCCATATTTCCAGTGTTAATTGTAAAAACATGTCTTGAATTAAGTGTTTTTTCCGTCTCCTTGGGTCCGCACCCTATCGTCCTCAGCAGCTGCCACACGTCCCGACCGTTGTTCTGGCCGGGATTCAAGCAGCAGCAGAAACACAAAGCTGAGACCTGAGGCATCATCGGGCCTCTCAGGAAATATCAAGACGTTCCTGAACTCACTGGAAATTCCTTCAAGCTCGGCTTGCAGTATGAAGACACTTGGGACATTTTGCAGCTGAGGTGAGAAGACGCTGAGCTTGCCTTTTTATGTTACAAATATCTATTAGCCAAGGGATAGCTTAAATCAATAACATTTACGTTGAAATCTGCGCAAATGATGCATTGTAATGGCTCTTAAAAAGGGCCGCATTTGTTGGGTGTGAGATTTTCGTCTCTTATGGGTCCTCAGCCGACCCGCTGTAGCAAACCTGTTTGTTTAAATCTTCTCCTGGCAACTACAAAACTTCTAGAAGTGTCAAGCTTTTCTTTGCGTAACCTTTACCCTTTAACCTAGACCGGGATGGTAGCTGCTTGAAACCAGAGCAGGGAGACACCACGTCAGCACCGTCTAACTATTTGAAGCTGCTCGGTGAGGCCACACGTAGCATCTCTGTCTCTCCCAACAGGACATCTGGTGGACAGAGCTGTCCGGGGGAAGCACTGCACTCCAGTGGCAGACACTGTGCAGTGCTGACTGTCACTGGTGCCTTCTCTTATTTCCTAAAAAAGTTTACCCACAACTAACATAAACTTTGTTTTTCCCCCATATCTGCTTGCATATATTGATGTTGCAAAACACTAAGTCATGTAGGAAGCCATCTTCCTCCAGGTGTGTGTTTAAATATTATTGTGAAGAACACTGGTGGTATACATTTGGATTAGGTCCTGGAGCGTGATAGAACTCCATCCCATGCTTTTTAGATATATCTTGATCTTCCTGCAGAAACTGACTTTAGTGCTGCCATATGAAGACCATCTACGTAGTTTATGTGCTTTTTTCCTTTTTTGCTGCTTTATGAAGCTTAAAGTATAATTCTTTTACCACAACATAGCTAACGTCTTAGTGGTTACCCTGGGATGTGTTTGCAAGCTTTCTTGATTGGTCTGATCCTCTCAGCTTAGGGTTAAGATCCCCATCTATAATTCTCCCTCTCTGAATAAATATTTGCCATTAGATTTTACTTGCCAAAGTCCAAAGTAGATTTATTAAAATCAAGCATCTGCACATTGTACACTTGTGCTGTAATTTCTGATTGAACTATACTTCTGGTCCTGGCATTGAGAGGGAAACTGTGTACTTTATAACCCACAATGATGACAAGTTATTTCAGAGATAGGATACAAAACAGGAACAAGGATACAGCACATTTACATTTACATTTTTGTTTGACATTTGGGAAACATGCTTACTGTCCGAGAGTCAAATGAGAGATTGACATCGCTCTGTAAGGGGAGAAAAGGCGAGCATCATGCAAAGTAGTAAAACACAGCCAATAAAGATGACAACCTAAAACCAGATTCAATTAACAAAAAACAGAAAGGAAGCAATGTGACAAAAAAAACTAAAAGCCAAGAAAATGTGAGCAGAGAAGGAAACAGTTTCCTCCTGCACACATGCAGATACAACAGTAAAACTACAATATTGAGACAATAATTGATGGTAGCGCATTGAGTCAAACGGACAGTCTGACTGAATGGAAGAAATCCTCTAGAAAATCTCAAACCCCCACTTCATGTTCAATTGATAGATTCAGAAGTTCACATCATCCAAAACAAACCGATAAAGCTGTGAATAATAAATCTGTGCGTGTGCGTGTGCGTGTGCGTGTGCGTGTGCGTGTGTGTGTGCGTGTGCGTGCGTTCCTCCTCAACAATGCCTCCTCCACTCCTCCTCCATCTTCCCTATATGGAACCTCAGAACACCGGTTACCAGCCAATCCAGACACAAGGAGGCACGTAGCTCCTCCCACTGCAGCTGATGGCGTTACCATGGGTTACAGGGTGGTGGCCGGCTCCATCTCCATCCCTCTGGTGAGGAGACTTTCCTCACCGTCTCCACTCCAATGCAGCAGCTTTCACTGCCAGATGAAAGCACACTGTGTGATCAAGTGAGACAAAGAAATGCCAATCCTGACACGCCATCAATAATTAGTAATGACTCCGAGTGCCAGATTAGCTGCTTTGGATGTTCTTTGGTGTTTGCAAATCAAAACAGCTGTGTTCATGCTTTATTTATGAAGTCAGCTGATCAAACGGCTTACACAAATTGCAGGCACATGGAGCCATGAAATATAGAAAAACTACTTCTAGTCATTTATATTTATTTATGAAACAATGTCGGTGGCATAACAAGGGCGACAACAGGGATGGGGGGGGGGGGGTTGTCCTGTTTTGTCATTTCCTCTTCTCACTTACTTTCACGTGTCTTCAATGAACAAAGTTCCCACTCAACTCACCTCACTCACTGTATCAAAGGTCATAAATCCCGTAAACAAAGGTGCAACTTTTCTTACTATTCTTGGTTTTGGCCTCTTGTGAAACCCTAGAACTGGCTTCATGATGCATGCTGATTCATGGCTAGTTCTTCCAGGTTAACATTAAACTGGTTTCCTACAGGTAGCTGTGTAGACTGAAGTAAACAGAGCCAGTTATCTAATCTAATAAGCACTTCCACCATGTATTTCTGAGGAGAGTCCACTAATGGTGCTGATCTCACTACGTGTCCTACATCTGTTCTGGATGCCAGGACCGTGCCCTTCCTGTCCGGAGAGACCAGACTCTCACTGCCTCTTCCAACTGTTTATCGGGCGCGCTGCCAACTTTCCCCTCTCATTATCTGCCCCCCCCAACCCGCTGCTCTCAGTGGGGGATTTTTCTTCTTTTTTTTTGTGGAACGACAGCTAGAGCGCTGTCTCAGCCTTTGGGTGTGGCTGCACCTTCAACAGTTTCACTTTTTAGAATGCACTACTGACATTCAGACTATCGGCCTTTTCCGGCAGAGAGAGACACACACACATATACACACACACACACATACACACACATACACACACACACACACACATACACACACACACACACATACACACACATACACACACACCCACACACACCTCTGGGAGAGGAAATAGTAGCAGCAAAGCCATTTGCTGCCCACCACGTTGTTATGGAAACTGAGTCAGCATGGACTCGGTGCTGAAATGTTTCCAATGGCCACTTGTGCCGGAGAGGTTTTGTCTGTCACAGGAATGAACTATGTGTGTTAGAGTAAGCTGTTGCTGCCTCTTATTGATCACCATGCACCACTGATTTATTTATACCTCACAGCCATCTATTCTCCGTGAGGCTCAACAAAAAATGGTCCAAAACGTTCATTAAAATCCATAATTAATGCATAAAATTATTCTTCAAAAGGCTATCTAACATACTGTGATCAACATGGTAAGCTGATGTAGTTGAGTAGATCTACATATGTAGGATATTACTAGTTGCCATGGCTCCTTCCTATGACTACATGGTGAGTTCATATATTAGCCTACTTGAATTGCGCCACTCTAATACAAGTTTCCACAACTAATGGATAAACAAATCCACGGGTTCCGAGTGGTTAATTCCAATACCTCATCACCCTACAAATATGGGTGTTTATTCCTCCCTCTATGACCTAGGACCGTTTCGTAAACTAGGAAATACAACCCACGGGGGGGTGTTTTCCATTTTCATATTATGTTTTTGTGTGTCAATGGTTCCTGTACTATGTAAAAGCGCTTTAACTAGTTGTTGTAATTTAGAAAAGCTCTTTATAAATACAGTCCATTTGATATTGTATGTGCCGTTTTTTGCGGGGTGCAAATGTTCCACCTGTACAAGGTCCTTATGAGACGGTTTTGCAGAGGCCCCGTTTCTGCGTCCAGAGTTTCCAAGACAGTTGTGATTGGCTTAAAGAAATGCAAACAACGCACAGGGTATTTTTCTCCTATCATGAAATGTGTATCTGTGGAGGGTCAGACCTGACTCCACAGCACAGTGGAAATAGGTCTGGCAATGTGAGACTACTTCACACTAGTTCCCTTTGTTCCTTAAAGCAGAACTCGCTGTGCCATTTAAAAAAAAAAACAAAAAAAAAACACATTAATGCTTATGAGAAAATGTTCTGATGTCCTTATGATGTGTTGATCCAAATAAATATAATAAGACTCCAGTTACAGTCACATGACCTTTCCACCTCAGAGTTATGTGTTATGATGTGTGTTTATGCAGTATATTATTATATTTTCTGATACAGCTATCATTCATAATGTGCTCACAATGCGTGCTTGGTGACTTGAAGGGCGTTAAAAACAATGATTAAAGAACTGTTACAGTCACGGCAAGAATGACAAGCATTGTTAGCATTAATTTATGGTTGAAAATACAGAGTTGTGTGCAGAAATTATGAGCCTCTGTCATACTTTTAATACATGTGTTTTAGAATTTAAACAAAGGACTAATACAGGACACGCTACACACTGTAACAAAGGGTGTCACTATTTGTTACTGTACTGATTTTCTGTAGTGACATTGGGTCGGTGGGTCAGTGATCTTGTCTTTAACTCTCTTGGATGCCGAGCAGGAACCTATTGAAAAATGAATAGACTTTCATTAACACCAAATACGTTAAATGTTCCGTAATTTGTCTCTCTTACCGCTGACATAACAATGGAGTTTAATGTGTTTTTCTCATAGTTAAAATTGAAAGAAATACAGGGGCAGGGAAACATCCAGTATATCTCTCTCACTCTTAACACGAGCAGTGCATTACTCTGCTGTAAGACAGCAAAGGGTAAAATAGATCTGATGAAGTAGAACCTTGTGGGGGAAAAGAATCTGATTCTAAAAAACATTTCAAGTTTGCAAAGTCTGAAAACACTTATCTAAGCAGAGGTCTGCAGTGCAGGACTTTGCAAGGGAAACAATCAATGTAAAGATAACAGTGGCTGTAGTGAGGGTTACAGTATGACTGGATAGTGTTAGAATAGTGAGATATTCCAGTTGGTCTCACTGGCGGTGCTTTCAGCGGTAAAAATAAAGTAAGTAGTAAATGAAACTCGGTGTATAATGTTGAAGTAATGGGCAGGCATGGCCCCAAAAGAATAGCACTGCACAGTAAAGGAAGTGTTTTGTAACAGAGGTTGACCTGGAGGTCGGTCGACTGCTACAGGGGGGAACCCCAGGCTTAAAGTCGGGAGACTGACCAGAGACGAAAAAAGGGATTGGTCAAAACTAATAGCTAAGATATCATGTCTTTTAGTCTTAGTATGAGTCAAACTGGATCCCATAAGTACACTTACTAAAGTACATTAATATGGTTTCTTTTATTGCCTATTGTATGTATGATTTATTATTGATAATTGTTTTCTATTTTATTTTCATTCTGTCATTATGTAAAGATTGTGAAATATGTAAATATTGCACCTTTTACTCTACTAAATGCATTTAATACCTTTTTATTTTGCAGATTGAGCATAATGATAAAAATATATAAATCAACTAATAAATGAAGATGTCATATTGTATTATACCCATCCATCTTCGTCCGCTTCTCAGGTCGCGGGGGAGCATCTCCAGCAGATGTCATATTCTAGATAAAAAATAAAAATACACTTATCTCATTGGTGACATTTAAAAGCTACCCAGCAGTATATAAAGTAACCAAATAAAAATTAACTCTACCTTTAACAGCTAAAACATTAAGATTATGAACACACTGGATGCCTCAATAATTATAATCTAATTAATTATATGATTCTGAAATGGGCCCTTCTGCATATTACTGTTGGATTTTTGTTGTTGTTGTTGATACTAACACTTCTGTACTTTTCACAAGTTTTTGAAGGACTTTTACTTGAAACAGAGTAATTTTACACTGTAACTACTTTAACTGAAGTAAAAGATCTGAATACGTCTTCCACTATTGCCCGTAATGCAACCTGAGGCATCGTGTAATCTGACTGTCCCTGCCTGCTCTGTTCTTTTTTCAGACTCCATGTCCCCAGTTACTAATGCAGACTTTCAGATTTTATTACTATCTCCAAGCTCAAACACAGATACCCCTGATGACGTCATAAGGTCGGAAAAACTTCAATTAGACCACTGGTTCCCAAAGTGGGGGCCGGGAAACCCCCAGGGGTCCCTGATTGGGTTGCATTGGGTCCCCAGCAACTATTTTAAATTTTTACTACAATTTCATGTATAAATAAGACAATGAAGGAATGTATGACTATTTTGGTCTTTGGTTTCATACACTTTCTGTAATAAAACATCTAAAAGCAAAACTCCCCTCAGATGGGGGGCTCTGGGACAAATAGAATCCAATGATGGTCTGTGGTTGTACTTGTGTCAGTTTGAGGGCCCTTTACCTGCAAAGGTTTGGGAACCACTGAACGCGGTTCAATCTTTCCATTGAACCGTTGGTGTCCATTACACCAACACGTCACTACATCTAGATATAATCTGTTTATGATTCAACATTTCCCACACCTGTCCTGTAGCACATGGGTGCTGTATGGTTGCTGAGTCAGCGGGCCGTGTGGTGCTGAAGCGACAGCGCCCTTCAACGGAGGACTGGGTGTGACTTCGGGGGAACTCTCCGTGGTCCTGATCGCTTCTTGACCTCACACGTACTGCCAGAAAACTCTTTCTGAGTCCCACACAGACACCACTGCATGGCATGCTTCGCCTATTAGTCCGCAGCTTTTAAACTCCCTGACAGGCGTTGCCCCCTGATGGGTTAGAGCTTTGTAGATCAAGTCTTTACTTTGGACAAGAGAGGACCGATCACTTCCGGACAGTCGGATGTGATGCGCGCCTGGCACGGCCAGTCTCTAGACGGGTTCACAGAGGCTACAGGTAATCCCTTATCAGGAAACACCCTCCTCCTTAGCATACTGGGTCTTTATTTTTGACATAGCTAGGCAGCAGGACTCACTTTCACTCGTGAAATAGCAAAGGGATATTGGCTGGAGGCTCGAAGCTAACACACACTCATGAGTAAGCAAATCTAAACTGTTTGCTGATCTGAAAGGGGATTAGAGACTGGGAGAACAGCGGAAGATCTTCTCTCATCCTTCCCCAATATCTCATAAAATTACGCAGATTTACGGTGCATTTCTCTCTCTACAGTGGGAGTGTTTTCATGCAGCATTAGCCCAACAGTTCTTTTGTCACAGTGCGACCACCTGCGCTTGAAAATAGGCAAAGGCGGTGGCTGTCCAAGCGTGCGGACCTGAAAAAAGCTGAGACTCTGTGCATCTGTGCGCAGCTACTCCCCCAGAAACCTAACAGCCCCCCGCCTGCAAGGCATGTCGACCGCCGGGGAAGTACCAGCCTTCTTCAAGAGCATGGGCTCCGACAGCCCCGCCAGGCCGAGGCAGAAATTCTGTGGCATGTTCTGCCCGGTGGAAGGCTCCTCGGACAGCAAGACGCTGGACTTTAATGCGCTCTCGGGGTGCAGGAGCAAGAGTGACGGGCGAGTCATTGACCGGCAGACCGACATCTCCCAGCCGAGGAAGGTGGTGATCCGGGAGAGCACAGGGAAAGAAGCTCTGCAGAACCTGGATGATAAAAAGGTGATTCTCTATTGGTTTTCATGCGTATATTGTGTATTCTCCCCCCCCCCCCCCAATCCTCGTATCTTTTTGTCGTCTTTTTTTCCAACTCTCATTTCTGTCATCCGACATTCAGATCTGTGTTAATTTTTCACCTAAAAGTGTTCCAATTCCAGCCTCTGCCACTCATTTGAGTTTGTCTAAGCTTACAGACAATGTACACCAGGCAAGTTGTCCTGACTACATTTCCCAGAAAGCAGTGTGATGTAACAGAGTAAAAGGAGAGGGCCCACCATGCAGAGCTGCCAGAGGGAGTGGCTCCTGTGTATTTGGAGCTTACCTTAGTGTTCATTCTGCACAATATTATTGAACAAGATATCTGCAGTTCTAAGAGGTCTGAAGGGGGGGGGGGGGGGGGGGGTTATTTGGTTCTAAATGGGACACACACATGATGTGATGCATGGCTGCTGCATTGTTGTGCCTGTGTGTTTAGGTCCTCTAACAGCAGCATTCTGGCTGTGGGGTTGATGGATAAGAGATGGCAGCTGTGACTTGCAGGAAAATCTGACAACTTTTCTGCTGCGGTTACAAACTCCCCATCCAGGTTTCACAGTCGGGGGGTAAAAGGTTGCACTTACAGTATTCTCACGATCTTTACTTAATATTTAGGCACTCAGGATGCTGTTAAAAGCTTTGTGTAGGGGAGCTGGGCATCATGTTACATATTGATTGCATTAGCCACACAATGTGCTCTTTACTTACTCCCTTATCTCTAATCTATTCAAGTCTTACATGGAGAGTGGTTTACCTTATCTGGTAAAAGAATATACATTTGACATGAATGGATTTGATCTTGTGTATTAATAGAATGAGAGATCAAATTAAATGATGGGATGTTTAAAAGCAAGCCTACATCTTAGGATCATTCTTGATCGTCACATTAGCAGACTGCAGTGTTGGAAAGTAATAGTACAATTACTCAGAGTACTGGAGTCAGATTAGTTTGTAATTTACTTGAGTATTTTCATTTTCTTTTCCTTCATACTTCTACTCTGCTACATTAAGAAGCAACTATTGTACTTTTTTACTTCAGTACATTTATTTAATAAATTACTAATTATTTTTCAGACTCAGATTCATAATACAAAATATAATCAACAAATAAAGTTAGAATATATTATTATCAAATAAGGAAAATTCCCAAGCTGCCCAGCAATAGATAAAGTGGACATATGATTACTTTCCGGTTTATGATTGTATTTTGGGTTTCTACTAGAACAATTTTACATGCTTTAATGTTAAAAAAACACATTATTTTTTCTGTGCTGTCTGTCTGAATATTCCTGTATTCACCCTCTGTCTGTTTCATTTTTGCGCCTGTCTCTTTAAGGCCCCTCCCGAAAAAGCCCGGTCCGCTCTGATTGGTCTTCCGCAATTGGGCACTAAGAGTTTCTGCACCATCAATGCAGCCGGGGAATGACTGTACCTTCTACCTTTATAAAGTATAGTTGTGACTGTCGGTACACGATCCGTCCTGCCTGAAAGATCCGTTCTGCGCATGCGCAATATGTTCACGCATGCGCGGATGATGTCATGATGAACGCGAATTTACAACACTGAACGATCTGTTCCCATAGACACTTAAAGAAAGTCTGTTCGCCTTCACCGGAAAGCTAACACTAGTTCAGCCAACAGCTAATTTGGCTAACCGCTAGCTGAGACAGCATGTAAAAGACCCTCAAAAGTTAAAATAACCGTTTAAATATATAACAGCTGTTACGTCAGTTCTACTTTACTTGTGCTCATTTAAAATGCAATCACTCAATACTTGTATTTATTATAACTGTAAAGTCTTAATTTAGCAGTAGCTGCTTTCCCCACTGTTTAGTTTGAGTAACATTATTTTCAGGCTGAATCAAGCTGTCAGCTAGCGGTTAGCTGAATTAGCATTAGCTAAACTAACGTCATTAGCTTTCCGGTGGAGGCTAACAGCAGACCGCTACTGTGTATCGTGCAGTGCCGTAAATCCCTGGTTAATCCATGATTATCATCTGCACGTGCTAACATATTGCACATGCGCAGGACGAATCGTGTATCGACAGTGACATCACAACTGTACAGAAGTCCTGATGGCTCGTTTAAAAGTGCATTGCTCTGTGGATTGAGCGTTTTTATACAGTATAGCACCTTGACCTGTTTTATTATAAAAAAGGGATGGAAATCTCAGTTTTTACTATATTGGATATTTAGTTTCATTTCCTTTTTTGGATGCAGTGATAATTAAAGGTTTAACTTTGGAGAACAATCTCTTGCCTCATACAGACCTGTGAAGCATCCGGTTAGTCGGGTTATTTAAAGAACAACACGTGCTTCTCCTTATACATGAAAAGTTATATACATGATAAATAAAAATACACTTTCTCAATTTAATACACTCAATAGTTTTGCAGTCCCAGCTATTGTTGGTCTATAACCGTGTAACATGGTCTAGTGGTTAGCTAATATTAACAAACTTTGTGTCGTTCTGTACCTGACATGACTGAGCCCGTGTCCTGGCTTTATGACTCTTCTCTAAGTGTGAACTGTATGGAAAGAAGTAAGCTGAATTTATTTCTCACTTTAAATGAAAAAGGCAGTGGTCCATAATTAACAATTGGAGGTAATATGGAATCCATGAAGCGTTCGGATACTGAATGTCATTTACGCTGAACTATTCTCAATCTGATTTTATTCTGTCTCTTGTGATACACATTGGGGCATCCGACCTGTTATCCAACACAAACCAAACGTCCGCTTCTAAACAGGCTTCTGCAGGGGAAAAGGTAAATCCCACGTCGTCTCCTATGTGCTGTCAAGCCTGACCCCACCAAGTGTCACTGCTTGTTTCAGGTCACACCTTGAAACTATAGCCTATTGGGACTGTTTAAACCACCAATAAAACGTGATTAAAGAAAAGTTCCAGAAACAAGTTCATTAGAGCTCGACAGAGGACAGGCTGAGATTTCAAGGATTCTAATAAAATTCAGATTTGAGACACAAGAGATGAAGTAGAGTTCAGATGGCTGCTTGGTTTACTTCATTTGTTCACTTGGTGCACTCTCAGCTAACAGCTCACTAATCCAAGGAGAGCAATTGATGGCATTAGTGACTCTTTCCTGTCAGTGGAGCTGGGCGAGGCTCTGCGCATGCTCCGTGTGGATCTTTTTATGGGAAGAGGCTTGCGAGCGGTCCCTCCCCTCCCCTCTTGTTTGACTCCGTCTGGGAAGGAAAGCTTTGGTGCATGCAGGCTTGGAGACCTGGAAGCTGCCAGGACTGGACCCGGAGTTGAGAGCTAGTTTGATTCTTGACATTTGTGGCCTCGTGAGGATCAGCAGCGAGCTTCTCCTTCATCTGCATCCCTGTTCCAACCCCCGGCGACCGAGCAGCGGTAATCCGTATAGAGTATCCCGTCGCATTGATTGCGGTCCACGGCGCAAAGCAAGACGAACCACCGGTGAAGATGTCTGGCTATCAGGGCAAGAAGAACATCCCCCGCATCACAGTGAGTGTGGGGCTCTTTTACTGTGGACCTAGCGGAGAATGGGCTATGAGCAGGCGGGTGTCCGCCGGGGTCTGGGCGGGTGGGCCTGCGGGTGTGGGTGCAGGATGTCACCGGGGCGGCATGGTGCCTGCGGCGCTGCCCTCTCCGACTAAATCTGGGCTCGGAGCTGAAGGATGTGACTGCACGGTTGCTTTCTAAAATATATTTCACACGTGCATATCGGTTTTATTGTCAAATCTCCTTAACAGGAGACTAACCGCATCGATAGCATCGAAAAATCGATGTGGCCGCCCATAGCAGTGGTGAGGCTGAAGAGAATGGGATTATTATTTTATTTGTTTTGCAGCATCTTTGTGACAAGTGCGCATCCACTGACCACTTAACCTTTCGAAGATTGATGTCTGCTGTAGATTCTCCCTCAGTTTGCCCTTCTTTGTGCATGGTAGGCCTATGCATGTCAGTTGAGATTTCACGCCGGTGGTCTTTGTTACGCGTTGTGTCTGCGAGTCCGGGTATCACTGCACACCAACTGGTGGGGCAAACGCTTCCCTGCATCCACTGTAACACCCAGTACCCTACTGGCTTTATTTTCATTTTTTTAAGCTCTTTTAACTTTTGGAGAAGCTGGCTTTTTAATTTCTATATCTTTTTAGAGTTGCAGGACAATCTAGGGGCCCATTGTGATGTTAGTGTGGGGCAGGTTATTTCCCTGAATCTGTAGTGGAGCTGTGATAGTGGTGGTTCAATGGAAAGTAGAGAATAGGGAGGGGAGCCGGGGGAGGGGAGGGAGGGAGGGAACGGTGGGTCCTATTTCCTTCCATGTTTCTCTCTCAGCTGTGTAATGAAGATGCATATAAGAGGGAGGTCACTGGACCTCCATGCTGATGTTAGTGAGTGAAGGGAAGTCATTGGGTTAAATTGTCAAAGATGGCTCAGAACAAAAGTCTCATGGAGGGAGCTGTCTGGGGGCTCTCAATATAAATCAGAGTCAATCTTTTGTGTGGATAGAAAGATGCATTACTGTTATGAATTGTTTGGCTTATGAGTGTCTACCAGGCCTACCAGGGACAAGCCAAGGGGTGCAAAGGTTCTCAGGTGACTCCTAAGCTATAGCCTCCATGTTAGGTGCCTGATGTTAACATTTCAGTGGGTTCAGTAAAAAGTCCTTTTATAAAAAATCTAATTCACTTACTATAATGAACTATAATTAGGGCAATGACGTGATGTGGGCGGGGTGGCGGCTGCTACTAAGGACGAGGGGACTTTTCAGACATCTGCGCTCGGAGGGGGCGGCAATCTCCTATAAGTCCATTCATTCTTATTTCTACTGTATTAGATGAAGCCTTAACCTCCATCCATTTTGCACCTGATGGAAGTCAGACAGTGCAGCCAGAGCGGTTTTGGCACCACAGTGTCCATGCTCATGCATGCGTCTGGAGTTGGAATCGTAGTTCTACAAAGATATGTACAGTGGCTTGAGAAAGTTTACACACCCATGCTAAACCCATGTTGATTAAAAAGAGGAATAAAAACCATCTTTTGGCTGTAGAAAATGCTACATTGTTTATGGAAAATCAATAAAAACTGTTAAACAAAAAAAAAAAATCTGTTGGAAACTGATCTTAATGCCTTAATTCAAAACATTTCGAAAAATCCAACCTTTTAGGGGGACCAATTTTCTTTGTGAATGAATAATGTATTGTAAATAAATAAATATTCTTCCTTTAAAATACAGGGGGCATAAGTATACACAGCCCTATGTTAAATTCCCGTGGAGGCAGGAACATTTTATTTTTAAAAGCCAGTTATTTCATGGATCCAGGATACTATGCGTCCTGATAAAGTTTTTCAAAATTAAAATGACTCCATATCATCACACACCCTTCATCATACCCAGAGAATGGCATGGTTTTATTTCAGTTAGCGTAATAGCTGCTTTGATTTGCATTGAGAGATGATCTTATGGAGACTTCCCCATGCCTATCTCTAGGTATGCTGAAGGGTATGTGATGATGCAAGGATACACATTCCAGCCTTGATGGAAAAAGTATTGATAAAAATTGTGATAATTCTTTGGTCATAGATCATATTTTCTGGAGGAGTTGCTATATGTCTATAAACCATTACAATTAAATATCTTTAAGTTTGGTAGTCTTAGGCAGACAAATCCAGCAATTTTAAAGACACTGAACTCTGGGAACTTAGGTGCAGCCCTATTGGGAAAAGGAGAAGAGATGTTGAAACGCAAAATGTCTTAATGAATGAATTAACACCCCAAAAAACATCTTAACGCAATTGGAGAAAACTAATCAGGGAGAGAAAAGTCTCACCTTTATGTTCCACTGGCTAGTTTAATTTAAGCTTGAACTTATTGGATATTTTGATTGTTTATAAAGTCCAGTCATTTATGATATAATTACCAATTTTAAACTTTTAAGACGGTGTTGATATCATGGTGTCTCTGGTGAAAACAGGCCGCTTGTCAGGTGAATTATTTCCCCCTGGACTCTCTGGCGAGTGTTTGAGGCGCAGCCGCCGATTGGTGGAGAGATCACAGGATTAGCAGACGTTGTCGACCCAGCAGTGATTAAGTCGGACCTAAATGGATCGTCTGCCTATTCTTGAACAGAAAAGTCAGTTCAATTTTTAATATGAATTGAGCATGATACATGTGTTGCATGACACTGTAGCTGCAGAATAGCGGAGTGTCTTGGTGACTTTGTGGATTTCATTAGTTTCACTCTGTAACCACTGGGCTTCTTCACTGAACAGGCGTCCGTGTGAAGAGTAGATGAGCTTATTAAACCAAACAGAGGCTGGAGGGGAAATGAGTGAGGTCAAATTGAATAAAAAGTAAACGGGAGAGGCACAGCAGGGACAAAGGAACCCTGTGTGTCCATTTCTCTCCGCACAACAGGCCAATCAAATTTAGAGCTTGGATTGTAAATGCGGAATTCAGATGTTCCATCCATCCATCCATCCATCCATCCATCCATCCATCCACCCATCCGCGGTCATTAGTGGTGGAGTGTTAGAGTCTTTAGAACAGTAGAGCTAACTGGTTTGTCTTGGACAGATGGAGACGGGTCAGCTGCACAGGCAGGGATGTACTTAACGCAGATCTCATCAAATATGAATGAACCCTCATAAGTTCACCACCTGGGTTTGGAGCTCCTGTGTTCCCGGAATCTCCGATGCAGACCGCTAACGCAGAGCCGAGTTAAAAGGTGTGCGATAGACGGGAATATAGACTCAAGTAGGGCTGCAGCTGATGTGTTTATTGTGATTAAATGGATTGGTTTGATCACTAGTTCCCAGAGTCCAAGGTGACCTCCTTTAAATGACTTGTTTTGTCTGACATTCCATTCATACATTCAGTTTTCCGTTGAATTGATAAGGTATTTAAGCCCGGATGGCTTTCCCAGATTCACATGTGTTTTAGTTTTACTCCACTGTACAGTGTATTAGATATCTTTGGGTTTTGGAATGTCTGTTGGACAAAACAAGCTAATTAAAGATTTCACATTGGACTATAAAAACTTGCGATGGCCATTTGCACTATTTATTAAATGTCAAAAACTAACTACCTAAGGAACTATTCAGAGAACTAATCAACAGATGAAAAAAACTGATTTGTTGCAGCCCTAAATTATGTTAAAGGGAGAAAACCAGCAAATCTTCACTTGAGCAAAGCTGAAACATAGTATGTTTGACAGGTTTCTCTTGATAAATAACCTAAAAGACAGAGTAGGATATAAATACAGATGAAAGCAGCAAAGTTAAAAGCAAAGCTATTGTTTGAGTAAAAGCAGCTCTAATGTCCATGTTAAAAGGACGATAAAAATAAACTGAGGCTATAATTAGACTGTCCTGGATTAAAGACTACAATCCGCAGGGGATGAGAGATCATTAGGCAGTCTGCTAGTATACCTGGAGTACAGTAGTTATCCCCCTGTGGCAGTGTGTTCATGCTGTTATCTCACAGTGCACAGTAGCCCAGGGCACTGTCTACATCACACACACACACACACACACACACACACACACACACACACACACACACACAGCACGCTGCTCTCCAAATCACCCACCCACCGGCACCGGCTGGTTTTCTTTCATGATCAAGATTATCATGAATTACCCCATTCATAAAGCCAGAAGTCTGAGAGAATATGCAATGTGTTAGTGTGTATTTTGTGTTTAGAGAAAGTAAACTTTTTTAATATTATTATTAATTAGTGCCTGAACAAAGGAGATTAGTATTTAGTAAAATCTGTAACAGGATTTTGGTGCCTTCAGATGTACTGTATCCTCAATGAACTATAAATATAACAGTTTTTCAGTTGGATTTAAGTAGATTTTATTTGTCAAAAAGAGAATTTAGGGGAATTTAAGTTAAAATTATATATTTCAATGTAAAAAAGAGAATTCTCATGTTTTCATAGACAAAGGGTTAATTAAGTGAATTTTTCAGTAAGAGAGATCAAATGAAACGGGTTTGAATGGAAGTTATGTATTCATCTTCCTTTGAAGCCTCTACCTATGGATTAATCGTCTACAGGTCACACTGTATCTTAATCAGTTTAATAAATGCACAAAAATCACCGTTAACATATATTTTGTATCCATAGTTTGTGTTTAGTTTTTCTAAATTGCAAACCAAGGTGTTAAGAGGTATATTTATCCCTCTGGAAATTAGATTAATATCTGTTTAGCTGGTTACAAAAAATACATGAATAGGGAAAAATGTGTTTTTAAAGTGGTTGTCTGAACATGTAGGGAAATTATTTTAGTAGCAGGCTGGTTTTTCAATAATCCAAGACACACATACATCATTGTGCTGAAAGTCTGACCTGGCAGCATTCTCCACCTGACTTCACAAATGTTCCCAGGGTATTTTCCATTTGGACAACACACTACGTTGCCGGGTTACGTCCGACACTGGCAGGCGTTTTCATAGCACCAAAATGGATTTTGACCTGATTTCATAAGACTTTTTTTTCTTCTGTTGAGCGTTTTAGTTTTACAAAATGTGTAATGAATCATTATAGCTTACAGGAGCCATATGATCCAACAGATTGATCTCATTGGCTGTAGCAGAAGTAATCAATATTCCCAGAGTCCATCATCAGTAGTCTATCTTACACTCTGCAGCCTTTTGCATTCGAAAGACTTCTTTAAATATGTTTGTTGCTGCTTATATTAATAATTTAATGCGTCATATGATTGTAATGTGAAACTACAAAAATTTAAAATTTAAAAATAATACAGTAGCTTGGCTATTAAGCAATGGCGTGTTGTGCATGATGTGTCGTGTCATGCAACTGACGATGCTCTCTGACCAATGCAGTATTTTAACCTTACCTTCTAGTGTCAGTTCAGCTTGTTTGAAACCTCAACCGAGATGTTGCCAAAAAAAGTGCCAGATCCACAACACAACAACGTTTGCTAATGGAAAACCAAAAAAGGAAACATGTTGGAAGTAACAAGTTGAGATGAGCTGTGCCAAACCTTACGATGCAGTGGAAATGAGTGATTTGAGTTCATTGTTTTGGATTTACAGCCAACAACTTTTCTGTTTTGGGTGACTTACCCAACAGCAGACTAGCTGGTGAAGAAAGTTGAGCATTTAGCAGCTAAAGAGACAGATATTCTGTCAAGGAGTTGGTGGAGAGTAAAACCGGTAGAAGCAAAGCCAACATTGGAATTATATCTGCCACGTGACCTGAAACACAACTCCAAATGAATGCTAATATTGCTCTGTGTCTGCTGGATGTGTAGCTACGCGACTGTTTGCTAGCATGCCGGCGGTCTGCCGTTGGCCTCCATCTGAAACGTTCGTTTAGCTTACAGCTAATTTGGCTAACCACTAGCTGAGACAGCATGTAAAAGACCCTTAAAACTGAAATAACCGTTTAAATATAAAACAGCTGTTATGTCCGTTCTATTTTACTTGTGCTCATTTAGAATACATATCACTCAATACGTGTCTTCATTATTAAATTATCTTAATTAAGCTGTAGCCTGCTTTACCCATTGTTTAGTTTGAGAAACGTTATTTTAGACTGAATCAAGCTTTCACCTAGCGGTTAGCCGAAATAGCTGTTAGCTAAGCTAGCGTCAGCTTTCCGGTGGAGGCTAACGGCAGACCACTACTGTGGAACAGATCATGCTTTTGCCTCCAACCATTCTTTTAACCAGCAAATGTTTCAAGCATAAGGTTAGAAACAAAAAAGCTAAACTGAATTCTATTTATCGAGATAAAGTTGAAGCAGAGGAAACTCTTTTGTGGACTTGTTAGTTATCCATCCATTTATTTGTCTAGATAAATAATGCTAACCTGAATCTTGCTAGCCTTGCTAGCTTGACAGCAGCAGACTTGTTTTTGTTGTTGTTGTTCCCACAAAAAACAAATTCATTCAGCTCTGTTGCCAGTCCATATTTTTTCTTTGTGGTCATGCACCCCCACCCCTTGGCCTCTGCAATGCTTCTACACCCCTTAGTTTTAGAAGAACCAGGATGTGGGCTTGAAGAAAGTTTATTGCCTTTTAAAAAAACAAAAATCAATACATGATTGAACGTTGCAATTAGCTTCAAAGCAGTGGTTTTCTTCATTGATGCTCAACACATTTCATTTAGCTGGTATGACAGTTACATTAGCGAGGTCTGGAATGAAAACACGCAAGTCCAGCAACAGTGAGCCCATTGAGCTTTGTCCACATCCTGTTTGTGAGGCTGTGAGAGGTTCCCATGAAGGAAAGGTCACTGTCATGTTTGGCTATGAGCCAGTACAATCAGACACTCTCTCTGCAACCCCTGTGAGTTCCAAAACAATCGAAGGATTATACAGTCTGGATTCAGGGCAAGTAATTGTTCTGCCAATTTGTTCTGCATCTGAACCTTTTAGACAAAAAGCCCTGTTTTAGCGAGACGTTTTACAAACCATCTGCCTTTCCCACACTAAGTAACCCCAAAAGTAGCCCCTCTTTATGGATCAAAAATGAAAAATTGTTTCAGAAAAGATTATTTTACCTCTGTGCCTGTGAAAATATGAGCGTTGACTTTGGAACCAAAGTCTCTTGGCAAACTTCAGTGAGCACTGTGATGATGACAGCCATGATGTGGCACATCACATAACGGCATATTTCTAAGCAGTTGTTGGGATGAAAGCAGGCCAGCATTGGGCTGGAGCAAGGCCAGGCGCTTCCACCAGAGCATAGATCGAAGATTACCACATGATCTATTCGCATTAGTTCCATCAGCGCTGTCAGCGCGTTGACTCGCCACACCTTTCAGATGCAAACTGCAAATCTGTGTGTCTGTGGGCTCAATCCTTGTTTATGGAGACCAAATATATGAGGTTGCGGGTTGGATTCCAACCTGTGGCACTTTCCTGGATTTCGTTCCCCCTCTCTCGCCCCTTTCATGTCTAGGCTGTCACAATAATGACCTAGATGCCACAAAATAATACTATTCTACTCAATATAGTACTACTATACCTGGATAGGGCTGCAACTATTTTTATGTTTCAAGAATAAGATTTTCTCTTTTAAAATAACTGGCAAAACAGGAGTGAAACAAGTAACTGTAGCTTTTAGAGTCTAACCCAATTCAACTTGGCAAAGTTTGAACATAAACTGGTTCCTAGAATATATCTACTTTTTTTTTTTATTATTCACGTGACAAATCCACAGATCAAGGCCTCAACGGAACGAAGAGGTGCACCAATTTTAAAAAGTGTGTTGAAAAGTTACCCCACCTGCCGGATCCCACTTTAACCCCTATGCATGTTTTTCTATAAAAAAATAAATAAAAGAACTCATTGCACCAGCTCCTGGTGCTCCTTGTTCACACAAAGATGTATTAGGTTTGATACATCTATAGTTGATCAATCTGTGGCATAAAAGATAAAGAAAATGAAAAAAAACTTATGTAATATCTGAAAAAGTGGACTCTACAGTGCCTCAGCTCTGTATGTGCTGGTTCAGATTCGGGGCGGGGCTCTGACTGCAAGCCATTGCAGAGCAGCTGCAGATGTGTCTGGAGCTGAGCTGCTGGCCGGGCTGTGGCCAGCGGCAGGAACAGAGCAGCCTTTGTAAGCCGCGGATGCTGGAGTCCTTGTGACCTGCACTGCCACTCCCTTTTTGGACAGAGGACCCGAGCTGGTGGGGTGACTTGATTGGGTGGGGGTGGGGTGGGAGGCTCAGGGTGGGAGGCTGTGGAGGTGGCAGACCCCCCCCCCCCTTCTCCCTCACAGACACAAGTGGCACAGCAGCAGGCATGGATGATTGATTACACAGTCTGTGCTCTGATTGGTTCTCTCATGTCCGTTCCTGTGACAGCTCGACCAGATGAAGAGGGTGGAGGGGTGTGTCTGGAGGCAGACTCCTGCCTTCATTGTTGCAACAGTGAATGCTCTACCACTCATTTTGTTGTTTAAGCGGAGCTTGAATACAGAAAGTGATGAACTTTTACTGTTGCTACACTAACGAAGTGTACCACTGAACTGCTGCACCTATTAACCAATAGGCTACACCCTTTAGTCACCATTTTCTCTGAGACTCCCTACCACCAATAATTAGTTTTTTTAGGGGTTATATGAATACAAGTTTAAAAACTGTGTTTTGTCACACACACTTGACAAATCACTTACACAAACTGATTTTCAAATAGAGACATTTATATATAATATCAGAGACAACAACCATAACATACATAAAGTTTACACTACAAACACCTAAAGAAATAAAAAAAAAACATTGTTTTATTATGGTTCAGTGTCATCCTAATGTATTTATTTATATTACCATTTCATTTCTTTATCCATTAACAAAATGAAAATGGTAAACTTGGTAAATGTCACTTAGTAAATAACACAGAATCGGACTTGCCGACTCGCCCTCAGATCCAAACCCAGGTTTTATTCAACTCCTTACTTCCCTTTCCCTCGCCTTTAATCTTCTACCTCTGCATGTTTTTATTTTCTCAATCTCTTTCTCTACCCCCCCCTCCACACCCCATCACATTATAAAGCGCGTCATTGTTAAAACGTCCGCACAGAAAGTAGTTCTGATTCGAACATCACCGCTCTTGGTCCGTTTTGTCGCCTGTCCGATTGTATGTGTGTGTGTGTGCGTGCACTTGTGCGCGTGCGTGAAAAGTTAAAGAAAGTTAATATTAGTTGAAAGCCATGGGTTCCTTTTTAGAATGCATCCTCAAGAGGTCAAGCATATGCTGCTATGTATTCCAGCAGGTTTGGCATATTGTTTCTTAGATGAGAGTGCAGATTCACTCTTTTATGTCCCATTTCCCAAAATGTCTTATGTGAAATGCAGTGGATCTGATCTAATCCAGTGTCCAATCCAGCCAAATAGGAAACTCAGCAACGGGTTTTTATAAGAGTCTCTAACACCCCAGACCAGTGTCTTGTCCCTACAGTTGTACACCAGCTTTTCCTGATGAAATATGTAATGCGGTGTCTAAATGTGCAGCGACTAATCATCTTTATTGTTTTCCAGAGTGATCGTCTCCTGATCAAAGGAGGAAAGATCGTGAACGATGACCAGTCCTTCTGTGCTGACATCTACATGGAAGACGGGGTCATCAAGTGAGTTTACTGTTGTTTTTTTTCTCAAACCTCAGACAGTTAAACCCAGATTTCATGTTTACAAAGTCCTAAATGTGTCTGACTGGTCCCTCTTTTTTTTAGCTAATACAAAAAATGGTAATAGTGAGAATGATAACAGATCAGTCTGCAGCTTGGACATGCTGCCATTTTGCCTGAACAATAGATTAATTTGATTTTGATTGAAATTGGAATTAATTTTACTCTGTAACAATTAGGCAAAATAAAATGGTTCAGACCTTGCATCAACAGCCATCTTGGGTAATCTGATCACAAGTGGCCATCTCGTCATTACAATGCGTCTCCGCGTGTGTCTCACATAACACTTTACACCCTCTTTGTTTGTTTTTCATTTCCTTTTTATGATATTATTGTTATTACTATATTATTGGGATATCTTGTTGCTAATCTTTCATTAATAATGTATTTAAAACAGTTGTAATTTGTGAAATTTGTAGTCATAGATTATTTAAAGATTATTTATAGATTATTATATACCTGCCAATGTGGCACGTAGATTGACAGTGTTACCCGCCAAATGCAAAATTCCCCCGCTTTGGCAGGTGTTCGGGTGTTAATTTCAGGCCCTGCCACACGCCCAGACAAAAATCAAGAAAGAAAGGTGACACAGCAACTACAGTAGTCAAAACCATTTAACAAAACAGTAGTGAAATAGACAAACGATAAACCAAATAAACACATGAAAAAAAGACAACACCATAAGCCCATCCCACACGTCTCTCCTCAGCACAAAGCTTCCTAAGCGCCAGGGCCGGCTTAACAATGTCCTGTGTCCTGGGCAACAAGACTCGAAATGATGGGTGTCAGCAAGCAGTGTGTAGTGTGTTGTAACGTAACGCCAACCGACCCTCTGTCAAAGTTATGAATTAAAACATGCAAATTTGTCATATTTGCTGTAATATTTGCTAATACATGCTGCGGCTTTACGTACTTTCACTTAGCTACGGTGCCGTTAAGTCCAGACTTGATCAGATCTCTGTGATCAAGTGCAAGTGACCGGTTCCCCTAATGGTTTATCCCGCCCAGCTACTAGCCCTCCAGAAAGCTCAGATACTTCGTCTATTTTCCCGTATAGACATCCAATCTGGAAAACCGTTTGTAAGACACCCTAGCCATCTCACAAGCCCACTCCTGGATCATTCTTCCATCGTTTTTTAAAAGAATCTGTCTGGCTATCATTTAACTAGTCCGGACCCAGCTTCTTATGGGTTTATCTATTCCGCTTAGGATAGTTTTTCATTTCTTTTGTTCGTTTCTTTAGACAAATTGGGGAAAATCTCATTGTGCCCGGCGGGGTGAAAACCATCGACGCCCACGGCCGCATGTTGATGCCGGGCGGCATCGACGTGCACACGCGTTTCCAGATGCCCGATCGAGGCATGGTGTCCGCCGATGACTTCTACCAGGGCACCAAGGCTGCTCTGGCCGGAGGCAGCACCATGATCAGTAAGTGACTCAGCAGAAAGATCCTCCCGGATGAAAGCAAAGATTCATCTGCGACTTCATATGTTTGTTTCCTTCGCCACTTTCCCTGCACTGGTTCTTCATTCACTGATTGGCTTTAATTGAAAATATCTTAATGGGAGCAGGACGGGTGCCAGACCTGTTCATGACCGAGCCAAGATATAAAACCGTCCATCTGCTCTGAGGACTCAGAGCCACGAGGAGCTGACTGCTGTTCACACTGGGCCAAGAAGTCAGTTCATTTTCCATTTTACACACACTGCAGGGATACTTTTCTTTTCTTTTAGTTTACTTTCTATTCTTGCAGTTCTATTTTGATCTAAAAATACATTTTATTTAAATCACAATCCGTTTTTTTTCCCTCCCAGTGTGCAATCCACTTGGTCTCTCTGGGTTTGTCTGGGTTTCCTCTTACGGTCCAAAGCCATGCTGGAAACTCAAAATGATTCTCCTAATACAGGATTATTGCACAACATAGCATATCCCGGCCTATTTAAGGGTAAATACAGTTTTTTTTTTCAAGTTGGACCCTATTTTTCTATGTTTTTTTTGTCTAAGTGACTGATGGGAACAACAATCTTTGACGTTGGTCCAGTATTAAGAGAGATCGCTGTGGTCGGCAGCCAGAAACAGGGTTGAAAAATACGGTAGTTATCCTTTAACTGGTGATCTGTTCATGGTGTTTTCTTTGTTAAATACCCCTATTTTTGTACTTTTGGATTCATAGTCAATGCGCCTTTTTTGTTATGTCCCTGTGTTATTTCACGAAACAGTTGCTGAGGTTTGGTTCTGAAAGTCAGATCCGTTTTGGATCTCAAGTCAAAGGTTGAAACCCAAGCGAAGAGATAAAACTCAAGAATCTGAGTATTACTCGTTTTATTTACTTAAAATTAGCAGGAACCTTAATAGATTTGGTAAAACAAAAAGGGATTTTAAATGACTAATAACATTCATTTGTTACTTTCTGTTTTGAATATACCATCTGTCCTCATCCAGTGGCTTCATTTACATTTTTTGTTATTTAAAAGAGACCTAAGAATTTAAAGATAAAAAAAGCTAAAGTAACGTGAAAAGATAAGAAAGTTATATTGAAGCTGTGGCCCTCCTTGTGCTGACGCCGCAGCTGACCTCTCCTCTCCCTCACAGTAGAACAAACACTCCCAGACGACTCGTGTTGTGTCCATGTCGCCTGATGCAGGCTCAGGCAGGTCTGGAACTGAGACGTAGCGCACAGGAAAGCATTCACAAGGTCACAAGTGGACAGATGTGTGGCTGCACCTGAAATGGAATGTGGCGGAGAGATTGTTTCAGATGCCAGACACAAACTAATTTAGATTTGAATCAGATTTCAACAAAGGATGAGAGTCCAGACTTTAGTTTACTGGATCTGAATCCAGTCTAGATATGCCAGAAATCAGAAGGGAGCTGCCACTCTGAACATGAAGACTCACGTTTCACAGCGAGTATATAGTTAGAAGCACTTGTGACACAAAGTTTTAATAATGGATTTATTCTTCGTTATATTATTCTTAAAATGGCCATATCCTGCTCACTTTCAGGGTCATAATTGTATTTTGAGGTTATACCAGAATACATTTATGTGGTTTAATTTTTATAAAACACTATATTTTTGTTGTACTGCACATTGTTGCAGCTCCTCTTTTCACCCTGTGTGTTGGGCTCTCTGTTTTATCTACAGAGTGAGGCATCTCACTGATCCATCTTTGTTTAGAGTTGCACATGTGCAGAAGCTAGGTAAGGACTACTAGCCAGTCAGTAGCAGAGAAGGAGGGCGTGCCATGCTAGCAGCTAGGCGAGCATTCTAATGTGTTACAAAGTGACGTGTTCGTCACGGAAGTAAAGGCTAGACTAAAATAGAGCTGTTTGGGAACAGTGTTTTCTGTTGCTGATGGTAAGTTCCTTTGGAATTTTTCACTTTGTGCATCTATAACGTGCACAAAAAAGATATACTGTATAACACAATAAAGGAAAGGTGAAAAACAAAAAGCATAATAGGAGTCAAGCAAAATGCCCAACATCAACTGATTTAAGCTTGTTATTTAAAAGAGACCTAAGTCTGTGTCCAGTATGACACATTTTCAGTCAGTTGAACATGTTTGGGTTTTGAACTGCTGTCTGAAGCAATTTGAAGACGTCACCTTGAGCTCTGGGAGATTGTGATGGTCATTTTGGTCATATTTTCTGACATTTTGCAATAATAAATGATTAGAAAAGGAAAAAGCTCCAGAGTGCTTCAAACAAATAGTATAAGTGCTCTTTGGAAGGGAACACAAAAGTTAATAGCTATTTCATGTTGAAATTACTTGCATAATGCACCTCGGTAGCTCATCTGGTAGAGCAGGCGCCCATATATAGAGGTTTACCCATCAATGCAGCGGCTGCAGGGTTGATTCCGCCCAGCGGCCTTTTGCTGCATGTTATTCCCCCTCTCTCTCCCTTTTCATGTTGTCATCTGTCCTTTAGAAATACAAGCCCAAACATAATCTTATTAAAAAAATTGAAATTACTTGTACCTGTTAGAATAGAACTGAGTGACTACCACAACCCACGCGTAGCGACAAAAAAAGCCGCCTTCTTATTAATAAGTCAGTTATTTAAAAGACTTGTTGAGAGATGTAGTGGATGAAGGATCACACGTCAGCAGATGTGAGACATTATGTTCTCTCATATGTTTTTGGGGGGCTTTTCCGCCCCCAAATTTTTGACTAGTAGCTAGGTGAGAAAGGGGAGAGAGGGGGAAGACATGCAGGAAATCGCCACAGGTCGGACCCAAACCCTGGACCCTCGCGTTGGGTCACAAACCTCGAATTACAGATCCAACCGGGCCACACTATGCTCAACTATTAGAGGTTTATATTTAGAACAATTGATATTAAAGCACACATTGTTTGAAAAATTGTGTAGAAAGCATGTTTGCTAAAGTATAAAATAACTTCAATTGCAAACAAAATACATTTAAATATTGTCATGTCAAAAGTGCTTTTCAGTCACAGGGCTTTCCAGCAGGGGAGCGGAAAAGTTACTTTTACTTTACTAAGACTTTCACCCAGGGATCAGGTGTTTGTGTCCTGGGAGTACTACTTAAGGGGACAAGTGTTTAAACACACACCACAATCTTTTTCTAATCTTAAATAGTTATTTGGTGCCTAAACCTAATTTCACAACTCAGTCACCTTTTTTGGCTACATTTTACTACTTCGGTCTCGTCTTTACTGAAGTCAAAATGTGTCAAAGTGATGGACTATGGGCTTTTCTTTGGAAAAATTTGCTTCTGCTGCTCCGTTAACGCGTGTGTGTGTGTGTGTGTGTGTGTGTGTGTGTGTGTGTGTGTGTGTGTCCAGTTGACCACGTGGTTCCTGAGCCTGGTGTTAGCCTCATCACGGCCTTCGAGCAGTGGCGTGAATGGGCCGACAGCAAGTCGTGCTGCGACTACTCGCTGCACGTCGACATCACCGAGTGGCACAAAGGCATCCAGGAAGACATGGAGGCGCTGGTCAAGGATCACGGTACGACCACCTACAACGCATTTGGGTTCAACGACACAATATGAAGAATTTGCATGGGGTTCAGAGAGTAATGTAATGTTCCCCACACACCACAGTTAACCAAATATTACACTTTTTCTTCTTTTAAGAAATGTAAAATGCTAAATACTCAACCCCTTCTGAGGAACTGGATGTTCTCTTTTTGGCTCATTGTGATACGTTTAAGTAGGTTCACAAGTGACACTTGTTAGTACTTTCTCAAGCATAGTGGTCTGTTGTATTTTCCAGTTTTTAATCTTCCCTTCCCCTGGTGGGTTTCACACTGACATCTTGTGTTTTCAGGGGTCAACTCTTTCCTGGTCTACCTGGCTTATAAGGATGTTTTCCAGCTCACGGACGCTCAGGTGGGCCTTCTCTTCTCCTTGTCACTTTGTTCTTTGTCATGCCATGTGTTGCTTAGAAAGAATGCATTTTCTTACCGGGTTGCAAATTGTAACATGATAATGGTAAAGACTATATTAAAGATCAAATATAATATCTTAGATTTGGATGGATCCTAGAGAGAGTTTGTTCTGTTGTGGCACTGTATTCTACTGGTGACAATGACACTGGTTGGCCTTAGAGAGACCAGGGTTAACATAGGAAACAAAAAGTAAAATAAGCAGGGCAAAATATTTTGTAGTGAATTAAACCTAAAACCTTCAAGGAAAAAATAAACAAAACTATACTACCAGGTTAAATAACTTATAAGAAATTAAAATAAACTTAACAAATTTCCAGTTTTAAATTTTTTAGCTATAATATTTGACTCTTCGAAAAAAAAAAAAAGGAGACGGCATAAATTTTATCATCTCTTCTGACATTGAACCACAACGGACTTGACGTGAGATGGCACTGTGCCATAATGGCTTCACATCGGTAACGCAAAGACTAAAATATAACATTTTATGGCTTTGTATGAATATGTAGCTACATACGTCAGAGACATTACACCTGGCCCTTATAAATGCATACTAAAATGAAACATATTGGAAACTAAAACCTTTCGGAAAATGTGGATGTAAACAAAATAGAAAAGTAAAATGAGATTGAAAAGATCAAAATAAAAAATCTCATTGAAAATACTGAGATACCGTTAGGTTCAAAACCCCAAGTCTTACTCTGCAAGCTTAAGATTCCTGGGTTCTAAGTTGCCTCACCCCAAAAGCTTTTTCTCCCTTTCTATATAGGTCTTACATATTCACATGATAACTATTTCACATTATAACCTTTTACAGTCCCCACAGAAATTAAGACGCAGCTTCTCCCACACACATGACACTGATGCTGCACAAAAAACCCCATCTGATCTGCTCTAATAGCAGTGAGACTAATGGACATCACTGTTAATAATAATAATAATAATAATAATAATAATAATAATAATAATAATAATAATGTGTTCGTTATTAATCCTGCGAGGGGACATTACAATTAACACTCTGTTGTTATTACACACAGGCCTGAATTACACACACATGCTCAGTACCTATACATGCACTAAATGGAGAGATGTCAGAGTGGTGGGGGGGGGGGGGGGGCTGCCCATGGAAAGGCGTCCCAGCAGTTGGGGGTGTGGTGCCTTGCTCAAGAGCACCTTTGCAGTGCCCAGGAGGTGAACTGGCACCTCCACCACCATACTTTGGTCCATATGGGGACTTGAACCAGCGACCCTCCGGTTCCCAACCCGACTCCCTAGCTACTACCAGCCCACAGGGGACATGAGACGTGACAGCACACAGACAAAGAGGATGCTGTTTACTGTAGAAGCAGTAGTTGGATTAACCAAAATACCAGCTAAATCACAACTTGTTTACAGTTGTCGACATACAGACCGACAGCCCGGCCAGAAAAGCAATTATGGTCAAACAAAAACTTTTTAGTTCATATTTTTTGTCAGTCTGCCAAGATGTTCACCACATTACGTCTGTATCTGTTTTTTGTCTGACAACAAACGGCAGCTGAGAGATTTGTAGCCAACAATAAGCCTGACGTTATAATAACACAGAAGTCATATCACGGCCTCCGTCCCACAGAGAGAGTTCCAGCGTGAATCGGTTTGTCTTGGCGTCTCCTCGTACCCACCGTCTGTGTGTTTCTCTCGGGAGGGTGAATGGATAATGAAAGCCACATCTCCGTCCAAGTCTCTTTCTGACTCATGAATGAATTAATCCCACTTGAAAGCTGGTTTGCAACAGAGATGTTTTGGTGTTTTTGCACCTGTGTGAGGAATGAGTTTCCCTCTCTTGTCAAACTTTGGCAGCTCGTTGTTGTTGTTGTGCGTTTGGCAGCCGGGAGGTGATGATGAGTAACTCATGCCCTTCAGTCTGTGAGGCTTCAGAAATAAAACAAATGTGAGGTACTAACGTACTGTATGCAAATATTCAATGCTTCATTTCAACAGCAAAGTATGGATGAGGGTTGTGATTATTGCCTGGTTGATTTTCCATATTATTTGGGGCTTAACCTCTTATCTGTGTACATTTTTAGGATTTTTAAGGACGAATATTTTGTTATTTAAAAATCCGATATGCCAATATATCGGCCGATAAATATCCAGAAACGCGTTACAAAACATAAAGATTTCCATAACATTAGTTATTTGTGGTTATTTATTTTAGTTCTCACTAAAATAATATAATCATTTTGCTTTTATTTTCACAACAGAACAGAGGAACATCAAAATATACTAAAGTTCTGGTAAAAAACACAAACTTAAGATATGAAACATTGACAAAAAAAAAAAAAATCTGTGTGTGTGTGTATATATA